>NW_003805162.1:0-187320 GCF_000255335.2 Galendromus occidentalis | reverse complement strand
TCCTGAGGGAGCACGCTTATACTGGCCATACAGAGACGAAATACACGTCGAGGAGGGCATCGTCATGCGATCCAACCGCATCATAGTTCCCAAAGCGAAGCGTTCAGAAGTGCTCCAACAACTACATCAAGGATATTGTGGAGGAGTCAAAATGAAGAACCGCGCCCGAAATGCCTTGTATTGGCCATCCATGAACAAGGATATCGAACAACACACAAAGCATTGTGAGCTCTGTCAAAAATACCAGAAATCAAAACCAAAGGAACCGATGATAATTAGTGAAGTCCCATCGCTACCTTGGGAAATGGTTAGCGCTGATATCCTTACGCACGAGGGCCTCGATTATCAGGTGATCGTGGACCATTATAGTTTCTATTGGACCCTCGCCCCGCTTGTCAAGATGACAACGAAGCACATCGTCGGAGGCATGTTCGAGTCCTTCCAACACTTCGGCATGCCTCGAGTTCTCCGGACGGATAATGGGCCGCAGTATACGTCGTATGAGTTCGAACAAATCATGAAAGTACACGATATCCAACACGTCACGAGTGGTCCCTACTATGCCAGAGGGAACTCGTTGGCCGAGCGCGCCGTTCAAGAGGCAAAAAAGATCTTACGTAAGCATCAATTCGGTACCACGGAATTCTACACAGAACTAATGGAACTCAGAACATCGCCGGGATCGGTCGAGCTTGCTGCGCCATCGGAGAGATTGTTGGGGCGACGACTTCGCACACTCCTCCCGGTCCACAATGCCATCCTAGCGCCGAAGACGATTGATCCAGAACGCGTCCAGAAACTCATCACAGAGGAAAGAAGAAAACAGAGAGCATATTACGATGGACAGACTCGAGAGCGTCCCGACTTCGTGGAGGGTCAGGAAATACGCGTCCGGGATAGGAGCAGCAAAGCGTGGATTAAGGGAACGGCTCACAGTGTTCCTCGCTCATACAATATACGGAACGACAACAGTGGTGTAACATATCGCAGAAACAAAGCCGATATTACTCCGGTACCCGCTTCATCATCCGCTCCCGTCGTCAACCCTGGCACTTCGTCCGCAGGTCCAGCAGAAGCTGTGCTCCCTAGTCAAAGTCTTAGAAGATCAGAACGAATAATGCGAAGGCAAAAAAAAACATCCGCCTAATTACTCAAAGCCCCGCGATCTTAATACTCAGCTCATTGTTCTACCATAACTTAATGCATGTTCTCATATCTATTAAAAATTATAAAGGGGAAGGATGTAATACATGCACATTTGTGGAAGGCGCCGTAGCGCGCCCTCTTGTGGAACAATCAATAAACACTCAGTTTGATCTCGAACTCCGGTGCGTTCAGACGTAGACATTACGCTTCTCGTTGTTCCACGTATCACCTGACTAGCGTTTCTGACCGTCCTGCGCGTTCTTATGTCGTCTGTTCGCATTGCCCTGACATCTCACATCACAGCAGTGTAGCGACCGGAAATGATTTTCTTCTTGATCAGAGACACACGATAACCGCAGGCGGGAGCAAGCGTGAACGAAGCGTCGCTGAAGCACGCGTCTTCTATGGAGAACTGGGCCGCGACCTCCCCCGGAGGATCGGCGTGCAGCGGCCCGTCGTGCTGAAAGCGAGCCAGGATGGATCCGGCTTTGATGTTGACGACCTTCCAAGAGGCTTTCTTTGACGCGCCGTTCCAACTACAGGGTGGCTTCGAGTGTACGTTGCTGATGGCGGCAGATGGCGGGAGCGTGACCGTAATTATGGCGTTGCACGGCCTCTGAGCCCACTTGTCTGTCGCGTTGTACAGATAGTCCACCTTGAGGTCGGACTTGGTCGAGTCGCAGTTCCAGTAGGTGACGAGATGCAGGGGCGCCGACGCCGCCCCGGGCCCACCGGCTAGACTTTACTTCATCAGATCAACGTTGAAGTAGGACTGGCCGGGGTGAGCGTCGTGGAGACGCTTCAACTGCGACAATACTCGTTCATATCTATCCGGAAGGTGCCCGATTGCTCTTCTACCGAAGTGACCAATAGCGAATTCGGGGTGAGGTTGTCCAGAGGAAGATTTCCCAATGAGAATGTCAGTTGCGGTATGTTCGGATGCGACATGAGCACGTTGAGAATGCCGGCCGGGAAGCACATTTTCATACCACCGAAAATCCTCACCTTCTTCTGCGCCTCGGAACGATGCGTGGACGACTTCCTGGAAAGCTACGGCTATCGGAATCGTATCGCCATATCCAAGCGTAAGGGGTGAGGGACCTCGAGACCAGCCTGTCGAAACGGACCCAATCGACGTGACAGACTCGGCTCGCGTCATCGACGGTGAAGACACGTCGACCGACCTCCGGGATTGCGGTCGGGGAATTATGCTTTTCGGCAGCTCTGCGAGCGTGGGAGGGGTTCGATTCCCGTTGAATTCCGGACTCATTACAGTCCTCGCGGGCGGGGACACCAAGCGAGTCGGTTGGGCTTGTGTTGCGTTATAGGTCGCTTCTGAAATGGGCTTGATTTCGATCTTGAATATCCTATTCGAAGTCTCATCGTCATCTCTGCTGTCATCACTAGAACTGTCTTGAGCCGCTTTCGACAAGGCCGACGCTTGCGACGTGGGCGGAAGAGGTATACTGTAACCTTCCTGATCCACGAGGACCCCGGTCGTGGGCATCGTCATCGTACTAGACGAGCTGAGATTCGCCGCCGAGCCCAAACCCGACGATGGGTCGTTCGCTGAAGAGTGGTCGATGTTCCTGCAACTCGTCGGCCTGTGACGTCCTCGCACGGTATCGAATAAATTTGAGAGCCGAGACTGCGACGACCGGTGTAGCATCGGGGCCAGATGATTCCGCTGCTGGCTGTTTATCGAGCCTCCCGCTGTCGAAGCAGAAATGCTTCCCGTGCTATTCGTGTGACCGGATCTGAAAACGTCCTCGGAACTCTGCGAATGCACCTGCGCGTGATGGAGCGAGTTGCTGGAGAGCGGAGGCGTGTCCTCGCGGAGCAGCATTTTGTGGGGCTCGGGCTTGTCGCGACCGGTTCCGCGCTCTTTACAAAATCGGTCGAGCAGCGCTTCGATGCTGAGTGCGTCGACGTTTGTCTGCAGGTCCTGACACATTGACGAACACATCGCGTAGCTGTTGATCAGCGTGTGGATATAGCCTTCGATGAAGCTCTTCACCGCGCTGAGGTGATTCTCCTCGAGCACCTGAAATCGAGCGCAGGCCTCGCTCATTTTCATGATGAAGTGCACCCGCGCGAGCTCGTGCCGATCGCTCTGCGTTCGATAGTCTTCGAGAGCTTTCTTGCGTTTTAGGTCGTTCGTTTCGGATTTTCGACTGTCGTACGCTTTCCGAGCTTTGGCCAGGAGCAACGAGTTCTGCTGGAGCGCCTGGACGGCGTCTATGGTGGGAGCTTCTTCATCCTTGATCGTTTTCTGACGTTTATGCTGCTCGTCGGCGTAGCGTTGAATGTCTTTGACCGAGTCGCTGAGTTGATGTGCCAATTGCGAGTGCACGGAAGCCGCTTTTTCGGTCGAACTCCTGAGAGCAGCCCATAGCGGCGCTACGGAAGACCCGCTGCCCAGCAGTCGAGAAGACGCTAGCTTCGCCAAAAGCTTCGAGTACTTCTCCTCGATCTGGCTGCGTTCTCGGACGAAGTCCACCAACTCTTTGGCTGTCGCCTGACTCTGTTTGCAGCTTCGGTAGAGAAGCTCGAATCCGGCATTTTTCTCGCCCCAGAAGGAATCCGGGAAGTCGACTGTCATTGTTGTCTCAGTTTGCCGCCACTTCATTGGTGAATTCTCTGCAACAACATAGCACTCATCAGGCTTCGTTCTCTTTCAGGTCGTATAGTTTTTCTTCCGTGTCACAATCCGGTTTGATTTTCTTCCTAATCTATCCACACGATAGGACCGCACAACTGACAAGGAGATCTCACAAGAGGTCCGCGTCGGACCTAGCTGAAACTTGCACGGATGGAAGAGATCAGTACCGAAACCCTATTGATAAACAGGGAATTGGAAGGCTTGTACAGGCACACAAGATTGGTTAGTGAGATAGGGTAGAAGGCAGTAGGGTCGTCTCCGCTGTCGCTCAGCGTCACCAAGGCGAATCTGAAGTTCAGCCACCACACTCGTGAAGAATCGAAGAAGCTTTCGGGTTGAGTTTCCAAAAGACAGTGTGTTTATTGATTGAAAAAGGTTGTTTCTTATACTATTGTCTATGAGAGAGGGAAGCCTACGTTGAGGCGCCGATCCGGCACCCCGTCTACTTAATTGATGAGCACACCCCCGTACACTATGGGTCCCCATAATTAAACGGTTGGCTCTCTCGAGCCGAGCGCTCTGTCGGCACTTGGAATCCGACCACCGAAGCCTCCGGCGAAATTCAAAATGGCAATGGAAACATGGAATACAACGCGGCTTCGAAACTTTTCTCGATATCCTTCCGCAACATGTCATTGAAGAAGATCAGGCGAGCGGAGAAGAAAGGCACAGAGAGTGTGATGGACGAAAAATTTTGTTTATTGTTTCAATCAGTCGTGAAAGTCGGGAACCTGAGTTTTGCCGTGAGGACCCAATCTCTGCCGGTTGTGGTGATTGTGCACGGGAATCAGGAGCCCGATGCGTGGGCCACCGTCACATGGGATAACGCCTTCTCTCGAGGGAGGAGGATTCCTTTCTCGGTTCCTGGGGCGGTCCCCTGGAGGGATATGGCCCGGGTGCTTTCAATGAAGTTCCGCTCTGCAACAGGGAGGGAACTCTCTGAGAGCAATTTGCTGGCCACGAAAGCTTTCCGGGATCCGAATCTTCCTCTGGATTGTGGCGACCGGATGATCTCATGGGCGCTTTTCTGCAAAGAACTCCTCCCCGACAGAACTTCCAGCTTCTGGGAGTGGTTCCACGCGGTCATGAAAGTCACCCGGGACCATCTCCGACCGCTGTGGAACGACGGGACGATCTTGGGCTTCATTGGCCGCCGCGAGACTGAATCGTTGCTGCTGAAGAAGTCCGACGGGACCTCCCTTCTGCGCTTCTCCGACTCAGAATTGGGCGGAGTGACCATTGCATGGATCTCAGAATGTGATGGCCATAAAGACATCCTGATGGTGCAGCCCTTCACGGCCAGAGACTTCCAGATTCGGAGCCTTGCTGATCGGATATCCGACCTCCCGGTGAGTCGAGATTGTCGAATATGTGTGTATCCCGTATGTATGTAGCGGTCCCGATGCGCGCCGATTCGAAGGAGGAAGAGTGCGCCCCACCTGCAGGTCGAGAATAACATTTTTTCTTCCTTCGGAATTTGGTGTATCTCTATCCAGACACACCTCGCGACCAAGCCTACATGAGATACTACACGCCGAGCAACACGGCCATCACACCTCAGACCGGCTACGTTAAACCGAGACTTGTGTTCCAAATCTGTGGGAGCCAGCAGGGTTCACCCCCGCATTCGAATCCATCCACACCGCAATCTTTCTACGGTCATTCCGAAACGGGAATGTATTCATCTGGTCACGACGGTAGCTTCTCTGATCCGAGTATGCAGTAAGTTCTCCTCAGAATCTGACTCGGACCACATGAGACCTAATGTCCGAAATTCGATTGCAAGCAGTTTCAAGATTACCGTATTTCCGCAGGGTGTATGCTCTCAGCAATGATGAAACGATGAAACGACGCCGACATGAAGACCCACATCAGCATTCGTGGCAACAAGGGACCGAGCAATAAATTCCATTTGTAAATAATCAAATACATTTCCGCCGAAAATGACAAAAAAATCTCGAGCGTCAAGCCAGGTTCATGCTGATCCCCTGTCTTATCATCCAATTCAAACGATGCACAGTGGGGCCAAATCGAATTTTAGGTGGACAAAAGTCCATGAAAATCGATCCCGGATTTTGATCGGTCATGGGTTTGGAAATGTCCGTAAGACTTCGGAAGTCGCGGGGGAACTATGATTACAACATTTTCCGCACCCCCCAGCCACCCTGGCACCTGCCAGAAAAACTTGATTTTTTTTTATTTACGACAATTTTGATGAATTTCTCCCCCCAATCGGTGATTCTCGGAAATGAACATACTTCGTGCCCTCGCATTGGGGGGAAATTATTTTCTGCGCTCAGTTCCCATCCTGATCTCGCAATCCCACATGATTCCGATCGAGTCAGCCGATTCTGGACTTGCTGGGAAGACTTTTTCGCCGAGACGAAAAAGTTCGGAAATTCGTTAAATTCTCGATGTTAGAAATGCGGTGTCCCCACGTGTCCCCCTCTGTTTCTTTTTTTTGGGGAGTTTCGGACCTCTACTGGCCGCAGAAAAAAATTGAGGCGCGAAATCCAGCGGTTCTCGGATACTGTCCAGCCAAAGTTGGGATCTGATCTCGTGGATCGGGACCATTCTCATGTAGTTTTTCGAAACCAAATCAGCACCAGCAGTTGGAAAACATTGTCGCTCTCCACTTAAGTCTGGGAACGAGTCAACGCCGCGTCAAGACGCGACGCCTACGTCTCGTAACGGAAAAAACGTCAATCGCTTCCGACATATGGACGTCAATCTCTTGGTGCTGATTTGGATTCAAAAAACTACATGAGAATGGTCCCGATCCACGACATCGGATCCCAACTTTGGCTGGACAGTATCCGAGAACCGCTGGATTTCGCGCCTCAATTTTTTTCTGCGGCCAGTAGAGGTCCGAAACTCCCCCAAAAAAAAGAAAACAGAGGGGGGACACGTGGGGACACCGCATTTCTAACATCGAGAATTTAACGAATTTCCGAACTTTTTCGTCTCGGCGAAAAAGTCTTCCCAGCAAGTCCAGAATCGGCTGACTCGATCGGAATCATGTGGGATTGCGAGACCAGGACGGGAACTAAGCGCAGAAAATGATTTTCCCCCAATGCGAGGGCACGAAGTATGTTCATTTCCGAGAATCACCGATTGTGGGGAGAAATTCATCAAAATTGTCGTAAATAAAAAAAATCAATTTTTTTCTGGCAGGTGCAAGGGTGGCTGGGGGGTGCGGAAAATGTTGTAATCATAGTTCTCCCGCGACTTTCGAAGTCTTACGGACATTTCCAAACCCATGACCGATCAAAATCCGGGATCGATTTTCATGGACTTTTGTCCACCTAAAATTCGATTTGGCCCCACTGTGCGATGGAGAGGCTTTCGCAAAGTCTGTCTGAAGTATCAAGGTCTCCCTATGATACGATTGCTTTGAATTTCCGGACTCGCGTCTTCGCTGCCTTAATTCACGAGGGAAAACCCAAGGAGCAGCCCTTGGCGTATCGAGGATGTTCCCGAGAGGTAGGTGGTCGGTTCTCCACGGAGGAGGAATTGATCGATATCTCCGATGAGTGCTCCTCCAACATCGGACCGCTGGGCAGTAGGGAGCCTTGAGAAGGATCAGATGGCCTGATTCGACCTCATTGAGGGTAGTCTCTGGGGTAGCGAGACCCTCGACGATGCCTTCTCATCGGACCCTGCGAGTCCGGCCGCTCCAACTCGCCCTCAGCTCGCGATGAACTCCACAAGCTGCATCGGGGAGTTCCGGAGCCAAAACCGGGTCTCAATTTTCGACTCGCTAGATTTCTCGATGTGAAATTCGATATGAGTCGGCGAAAACTTTTCAGTTCCTTCGATCAAGCTCGATTCGGCTAGAGTCATTTTGGGTCCACATTCGGTATCTGGCTCTCGGGGGATTGCATACGGTATACTTGTGGATGGAAGTGAACTCGGGTCGCGAACAGGGGATTGCTCAACCGTTTTTTTCCCAAATTCTCGGGAACACGAGCAGCTAACAAGGACACATTGGATGGAGTACACATGTATGCCGCCGCGCCGTTTGTCCAGATGGACTGCTGTGTAGATGATACCCGAACCCCGGAGCTCTCGCTATATGATGCGCCAATAGGGAAGTTTCCTGTAGATTGCCTTATCATCATGAATAATTATTTACCTCACGCGTGCTTATCTGTTGGATAGATGGTGGTTTGCCCTGTACCTAGTGACGCGACGACGCTAATTACGTTTTCCTAGGCGCATCTCCATGCAGTCATCATGTCGAACTGTCTTCTGAAATCGTCTACGAGTGGTCTCAGCAATAGAGGGGAAGACAGGCGGTACACCCCAACTCGGCATCCTGTGAAATACTGAATTGTCATTTAATTCAAAATCACCCGAATCCGCGCGGCTGCCGACCCGGGAGCAAATCTCCGACCGCAATCAACCCGAGAGCCCAGAATGCTGCAGGACTCGCCGTTCGGTTATGAACCTTGAGCAATCCGAGTGGTCCATGACTCGTCATGAGGAGCCCCACCTGATCGGCGTTTAAGACGAGTCAGAGTGTCAGAGAGGTGTCATTATGTGGCCTGCATAAATATTGAGATCATTGCTGATATAATGAGATGATTGCTAATCTTTCTTTACCCTGTCTCCATGGCTTTCCCGGCTAATTCTGGAATTTCTATGCTCCTGCAACCATTAGGTATTAGGGCGAATGAGCCAAGGATGAGTCGCTCTAAGACGGTCGCCTCCGGCGGCGAGTTGGACCTTGCGGCGAGCTGGGCCTCGGCGAGTAGGGTCTCGGCGAGTAGGGTCTCGGCGAGTAGTGTCGCGGCGAGCTGGTCGCGGCGAGTTGGGATGCTCCGTAAAGTGCAGAACGTCCTGAGATGCAGATATTCAAGCAGGCAAATACTGTATTTCAGATAGAGCGGCCAGAACCGCGTTGCTTCAGTCGAAGGAAAGGGTGCGATAGGTTCAAGTCGGGATACGGCATTCAGATGCCGTATTATGCTCCTCCCCCTGGAGCCCACCTTATTCTTTTGACCACGGTCGTTCATGGACTGGGATTAAGTTCGCGAGCGTACATCAGGGAGGTCGTGAAGGAGGTGTACGATTGCTCCGCTAACCCAGAGGGAGCCATGCAAGCTTTCGGAAGCTAAGCGGTAATACGTTGAGCGTGTGATGGATTTTCCGAATTCGCTGAAAGGCACCGAGAGGAGAGAGCGACTCTTAAGCATTTCCCACCCTTCCGCACCAGTACGACCTATATCCATTGGTATGGAGAAACAGAACAAAATGATCTCGGAAAATCATGGATGAAAAAGCTGCACTTCCATCGTTGGCAAGCTTCTACAGAGCTACAGCGGTTCTTCGATTCTCGAAGGAACTTTCGGTCGCTTGTTGAGGATTCTTCGGGGATCATAGTTGCTCGCCTGTGTCACCTTTATAAATGTTGTGTTGAGCGATAAGGGGAACTGCGAGGGAATTTCGGATTTCTGAAGACGGAAATCACTGGGAGTTCCAGTCCCGCAATCCCGGATTCGTAAAGACCTTTCATTCTCCCCTGAGGGGCCCGGTATATCCAGACAGCTCAGTCGGCCTAATGAACTCTCCTGCCCTACATTACGTTTGGTCTTGGTCACATTTCGCGGCGCTCAAACACTGACTGAACTGGCCTTCCCTGGATCGATGGAACGACCGGGGTAGATTGCAGGTGTGGCTCAAGTATCGTTCCGAGATCTTCGCAGCGCTGACTCCGGTGAGCCAATGGGCAATCATGGATACCGACTTGAGATTCGCTCCCCGATAGCTGAGGTCGGAGTGAAGTCTGGAACTCCGTCCGATTTTAAAGAGCGGATATCTCGCCTACTCCCGTGTTCTGCTCTGTGTTAGTGCTGATTCGAGGCAGAGCGGCCGCGGATAGAATGAAGAATTCCTCTTGTGCCTGACTGGCCTTCGACGATGAACAAGTCCTCGCCCGGCGTCGAGGGTTTTTATTCCCTTCCGATAAGCATTCTTTGGCTCAGTAATCAACGATGCTCTCACAACCTTGTTCGCTGTCATACCTCGATCAAGGAGATTCTAAGATGCCGGATCGAATGGAAACTCGAACCATGCCTCCTTGTCAAATGATAGGTACAGGGAAAGCTGTGGAGACCGACACAATGATCCGGTGGCGAACCCCCAAGTCATATTAGTTACAGCAGATTGTACATCGTTTAGCTAAGCTCTAAATAAGTGGTGACCTCAAGGACAATGTCTTCCTCCTGCTAATAATACAAAGACTAGAAACAATGCTCATTTTCGCATTAATTTGGCATTCATATCGCAACTGCTATATCGGCTCAAACACAATCGACGAGCGCGATTCGCTCGATTTCTCCGATACTTTTCTTTGGCTGCCCAGAGGGGGGGGGGAAGTAATCTCAACAAATTGAACACAACGAGATAACGTCCTCATCTGGATGATCTTGCTTGGGGGACCTTTCATGAAACTTCGATATACTGCCCATGGAAGCACGATGATAGCGATTGAATGTTACGGATGGCACGACTCTTCCCTCAGGCCTCGCGTTTTTTCGGCTCGCGCCGTTGGACTGAGAAACAATTGATTCGGAAATGATCGCACATCTGTCGCACAACACAAGTGCCGTAGTGGATGTGCGCGACGAGTACACATGCGGTAAGAAAGTAGAGACACGCGACCTCGCTGTAGCCGAATTGAAAAACTGCAACAAGCGTCATCGATACAAGTACTAGGAGCCCGTTGGATATTTCACACCTGCAAGGAAAATCGTCCCTGCTTAGCTCCGTCGGTGCTCTACTCGTCTATTACCTCTATCCACAGATGCTTGACACCTCCCCTCCGTGTACTACAGAATGCGCTCCATCTCATTTGAGGCATACGAACCTGGTATTCGTCATTTGATTGATTATGAGTCTTGTGGCGATGTTCGAGAAAAGGGTGCCGATCATGATGAAGAGCACCCGAGGCTGAGCTTCCAGGATGTTGGTAGGCGAGAAAAGCACCCAAGCCGTGGTTAAGGCGAAGAAGATCGTGGGCGACACGAGGGGTCGCATGCCTTCCCACCTGAGCGAAAACGATAGATGGTCAGTTTCCTGGCCGAGAGGACAGTCGGAGTAATATTGTCGAAGAGAATGTCGCTCACAATGATTTCTGCTTAAGAGTCTTTGTTTTGAAGGCTCTGTAAATGTTCCATAGGCTGACAGGCAGCGAGAGTCCTACGGCTCCAATATGCAACGCAGTTTCCATGTAAAAACCAGACGGAAGTCCGAAGAGCGTGAATTTCCAATAGTTGTGTGATTCAAAATAGGTGATGAGGAATGTAGCCGTCAGGAACTGGAAGGAGAGGGTCGGTAATCGAATTAGGCTGAGCCTCATTACACCTTTATTCGATGTCGTTGTTAGCAATGGTGCGTGTGAGCCGCGGTTCAAGATCTTATTTACCACTTGGGAAACGTCGTAACCCCAAGGCAGGAATAGGATTCCAGTATTATACTTCTCCCAGTGAGACGACAGGAAACAGTAGTGGACGTTCCACAGAATCAGATAGAACCTGAAGATTGGGTGAGAGTCATGAGCTGAGTCACAACGAGAAATCGATATGCGTAGCGATCGTAGAGGGACACCGATATTAGCTACTCATCCGTATCTGACTCACCGCCACGGAGTGGCAGAATAATCTAGACGGCCGAAAACAGAATATACACAGAGCGGCATGAAGAGAGTCGCCCATGAATCCAGTCCGTGATCGAATAATTCTCCCATAGGTCCACAGAGGCCCGTTCTCCGAGCGTGTTTACCGTCAATGCCATCTGAAAATTAATTAGGAATGAGTATTCACCTTTAAGATCTTTCGGGAGCCGTCGACTCTGCGGAGTCGGACTCTCGCCTAGGCAGTATCGTTGGTGAGGCGCTGGTATATGATTCCAAAGAGTCGTACGGCATGTATATATGTTATATTCGTACGGCAACATTCTAAATCTCACCGAGGGTATGAGCCATGAATTGATTGAAAGCGCACAGAAGCCAGACCCACAGGGGCACTGGACTCGAAGCGTGGTCGTTGCTGGATGCATAAAATGAAAAGTCGTACCACGATAACAGAACTACACTGACCACGTTCAAGAGGAAGCCTCCAAAGGTCAGACAGTTGGGAGCGATCGATATCGGTACAAGCTGCGATGGAGGAGACAGAGTTACTCACCATACATACTCAATTCATAAGAGCTCGTGTGATTGTGAATACATTAAGGGAGTGAGTATTTCTTACCTTGACGACTTGATTCCAAAAAGGGTGCATGACATAGTTGCTCAACGGTGATGTATCTATGGCTGAATACTGGAAAGCACGAGAACATCATGGAGAATCACTTCCTTTCGCGTCAGAACACTGACTGTGTGATGACAGGGAGCGAGCGATATCATGAATCATGAATGTCACGCGCAAAAAGTGCACACGGACCGCTCCATGAGCCCGCCGACGAAGCATAGGGTTCGCGGAATTAATTCAGGACATCTACTTTTTCCGCAACAAGGCGTGAATTCGGGGGGCTATCAGCTATCACGGTGGGAGCTAGGAGTCCATGTTGCGGTCGGAATAGCCGCGCGGGATTCCGGCTTCAATGCAGGAATAGGCTCGCTCACGGAAGTCTTCGTCGCACGCGAGACTTCACGGAAGCGCTAAGCGCATGTTGACTGAGCTCTCTTCGGTGTCCTCCCACCGGACCGAGCAGAATCGAATTCTGTCAAGAGCCGTTGCTCCCCAGACAGCGAATTATGAAGGTATGCGTATAGCGGGAGCTTGGTCGACCCTCGAATTCGGCAGCATTACCCCGGAGGCCGAACCACTAGAAGCGAGAGGAAACGACAAAACCAGCGGAACGATTCAAGTGTAGAGAGCGCGGACGTTTCGCCGGATAAATGACGTTCTCTGGGAAAGCAACCACGCACTAACGGGTACTAACCTTGTAGTTATCGAACCCAGTCAGATGCTCCTTAGATAGGTAGTCGATCTCCCAGAACATCGCGTCCGTCCGGGACGTACGACGTTTCTTCGCCGAACCTGTTTTCGGGACAGAAGTTGAACTCAGACTTCTGATCTTCCGGAGCCGACGTGTATCATCGTCTTTCTCCTCAGAGAACGTCGTCTGCAGCTCATGAGGCCGAGGCTCAGGCGCCATGTTTTGAATAGGATTCGGGAGTTGCATGTCGCCGTTGTCTCCTCGAAGGATAGCCTGGCGCTCGACACAGTTGGGCTCTGCGGATCTGCAAGCGAAAACCGCCCGTCGATTGTTTCACCATAACACTCTCAACTCGGCCTTCTAGGCTACTCCTCATTAGGTTTCTCTTCCGATTTTGATTGACAAAGCATATGATGGAACGGACGGAGCATGCACGATCCAAAGCTGAACGATTCAGAGTGCTGCTGTAGCTCCGCCGGCGGCTCGGAGAGAGCGCGAGGCGAGAGCCCGAGGCAATCGCAAAAGATGCTAACAATGTTTCACTCATTCCGCGATTTCTTCTCCACTGAGGATGGTCGTTGCCTTATCGGTCCTTGCGCCGATTCGTCTCCAACCGACTCATTCTCGATGATCCAGGAGCTCAGGCGTTCGACACCCCACCCTCTCAGCGCTTCAACGCTTCAAACGATCACGCAGCGGTCGGAAACACTAGCGCACTGAAGTGCCGCTTCCGCTCAGAGGGAGCAGAAGGGTCCGCCGTGGGGTCCTCCGTATGACAATCCGCAGGGAAGGCCACGCTTATCGATCGGCGCATCCGTACATCAAAGGCAGAGATCTCACACCGCGTTCGACGATGAGTGGCGAGCCGACCGCTCTTCTCGTAAACAGACAGCCGTATGATCTCATAGGGCGCCACGCCGCAGCCTTCAACCTTTCACACGATGGCAACGGGAAAATCGAGCTGCTCAAAAACAACGCTCCGATCGCAGCAGGAAGCCATCCGTCGCTCCATTCGACGGCAAGCGCGGGTTGGGGTGAACGTAGTTTCAAGCTCCCTTCCGCGAAGTCGTTTTTCTAGGATATTCGGAGAATGGGCACAGCGAAATTGAGGAAATAATCACCCGGCTTATGGAACTCCGTACGAGTCGGCGAGCGAGCACGAGAACTGACACCCTGATGCGTAGGCTCTACAGCACTTCCAGCAAACTTTCAATCGGTGACGCACAGTCCTTGTTGTATTCGAAGGAGAGTCGGTAGCGGCACTGCATCAGGAGCTTCCATGGACACCAGCCGCCGTTGAAATGAATCAGCGAATGGGCGAGTGAGTCAGATAATGAGGAAGAGAACAAGCGAGGGAGCGCGCGTCGCGGTACCGATCGTCAATGGAAAGAGGATGCGCCTTCTTCGGATTCCCCGCGTGTTCCCTCGGAAGCGTAGAGATTGAAAATTATGAAATTCTGCGGGCCCTGGGGTCGACGAAGTCGGCTGCGAACAACTTTTGCCGACTGCGAACAACGGAATCCAGGTTTTCGACAGCTTCGAAAACCGGGATTCCGTTCCGAGGCTCTTCTTGCGATCGACGAATACCGATCCGCGGAAGACAAGGATCCCTCGATCATTACGACAAGGCGGGGTAGGACACGGTGAAAAATCCGCATGGAAAGCAGCGCCGATTAGGTGTTCCTCCGGTCAACTCTCTTCGCAGATCCGGGCGGACTAGGCGGAGAGCCTTACTGCAACCATCATCTCGACAAAATTTGAAAGGCCGCCAAGCATGATTGCGTCCATCCACGGATTCCTTCAATGCTTATCAGCCGTATCCGAAATATATATCGAGCCAACTTTCGATCACGTGAGCTCTCCGATCACGTGAGCTCAGGGAGGGACTGTTGGATCGAACAGAAGCTTCGTGATTGTCGGCCAGGTTGTCACGAGAAGTCTCCAGGTCCCGACCCCGGACCGTTCCAAGTTCCGTTCTACGACCGCGATCCATTCCAGACCTCCCAACCTCGACTTTCCCCGGAACGAATTCAACGGCGAAAATCTTGGGGCCGTCGAGCATCTCAAAGATTTCGCTCGCTCATGACATGACTGCGTTCTATGCATGAAGTTCCCCCATCGACCCAGGGCAAGAACGTCGAACGTCTCCTGCGCGGTTTCCTTCCCACTTCCATCGCTGCGTGAACACCCGGAGTCCGTGATTGTAATCTGATACGATGTCCCCCGGACTCACAATGCCGATTTATTCGAACATGGTCCATTCTCTCGCTAAGATTCAATGTCTCAGTCAGTGCTGTCTCGGCACGGATGAGAGCATCTCATCGACCTGCGCTGAGCTCTTCAAGATTCGCGGTCGAGATTACCACATGAAATATTCTACGATTTTACTGGACGTCCTTGACTCGGATTCCTGTCGGCGGATTCCTGTAGAGAGCCGCAAATCGGTTTCGGGGTCATCGTCTCACAATTAGAGTGGTAATTCCAAACTGTAATCATAAATGCGCGTGGAAACGATCGTCGGAACCTCCCGGCGGTATCTTCTTTCTGTTCAAATGATTTTGCTTTCGACGTGAGATCAGCCATGACGCTATTAAGATCACTATCTCGCCGCAGATCTTCCACGTTGGAGTATCGATCGCATCGTCGCTTCTCGCGATTTCCTTGGAGATCCGTACAAGGGGCAAGAAGCTCAACGCGGTTGTCAACGCTCTTCAGTCCTGGAATCGCTAAAGCGTAGATTTCGGTTCCACCGTGGATACACGATACTTCCTAAACTCCTAGAATCTATGATATTGGACACCCGCTACCCGATATTGGGTTCAGATGGTTTCTCCGACAATTTAGTCTATTCATCGAGAGGCCGAGGATGGCAATCGTGCGAAACTCGAGTTTCCGGCACGCTAAATAGTTTAGCCGCGGAGCCTCCGCGAGCTGCCCGCCGGGCACCGAGGCCTGGGAGATGTCCCGGGTATCATCCTGACTACAGTCTACCATGGTTGCACTCGCTCCCGATCGCTATCTCGGTGCAAAAAAAACTCCACGTCGGAGCGGAATTGCTTGCCTCAGACAGGTGAGCTCAAATTCCTCGGAGCAAGTGATCGAAACTTGAGCCGCGCCGCTCGACAGGAATCGCCTTTTGCAGTCGGGCACATGAAGAACGTTCGTCGGATCCCAGCTACGACAGCCTATCCGGAAAAGACCGATCAGGCATCCGTCACAAGCGAAAACTTCCATCTGGAACTCGTCCCCGACATCCGGAGCAACAATCAGTCCCCGATTCAGGGATCCAATCACTTATTCCTATGGGTAATCTCGTTCGCGACGTGATCAAAGATCGATCCGGAAAAATCAACCGCGAGGATCTGTCTCAAAAAAGCCTTTATCGAACTATTCGATAAGATTCGCGAGATCAGCTACGTACTCGAAACGGAGCGATGCGAAGAGCTCGGTCACCCGATAGAAGCATGAGCGGTCCAAGTATCTCGAGTGCGCCCAGATGAAAGACTGAGCTGGCGTCTCACTCTGATGCTTCCAAGCATCATCCCCGAGAGACACGCTGGTCATCCACTAGGAAGGATCATCTGAATTCATGGTATCGAAGGCTGATGCGAAGCTTTGCAACTTTCCCATGTCGGGGTGCTGGCACAGGGAGGGCCGAAGCGAATCGGGCTAATCAGCGTCTCCTCATCCCGAGATACGGAAGTTTCGCTCGCCTTGGATGAGACATTCGAGGAGGTCATAAGCATCCGGAAGAATCGTATCCGGGCCACGAGCGGATTCCTGATCCAAGGGGGTCAGATTCGCTCGACTTTATGGCATCGATGCGGGAACTTCAGTCTCTCGGATCGCTGTCATTTCAAAAGTCCGCAGCCACGGGCAATCCGGAGTGCCTGATCTCGAATCAAGGCATGTGCTAGTTCAATCTACGGTATCCGTTGGAGTCATGATCGAGACACCATGACCGATACCGTGGTAAGGGAATTTGACTTTCCCACATCGAGAGGCTCGGTGTGTTCCTGATCGACGGTTGCCCAATCGCAGGTTGAGCTTACCTCCAGTTCATGCGTCCGGGATCCACAGTACCGGACGGAACGAGCAGCGCTCTCCGGTCAGAAGGTCTAACGAGCACAGTGAATCTAGTGATCGTCTGATGCGATGTTTTACGAACGAAAACCTTGAGGAGAGAGCCCGTCAATGCTGATGTCGAGGAAGGCAGCCGCGAATGTGCTGAACGAGGAACTCTCGACAAAAAAGATGTCGATGGAGGACTTGATTGGCGTTTAACCTCGGTAACCTTAGTAACTTTATTTACACTGGAACATAAGAGGATCCTCGGTGACGTTGGTATCTGCGCACGGAAGGGGGCGCGGGTTCCCTTGGTCTGACCTTCAATCACTGTCGCTATCCGCTCCGAAAAAATCCAACTCTTGTAATCGTTGCTCAATCACAGACATATGGTTGTATCCCTCATAAGAATAGTAATCGTCGTCCTCGAGTGAATGGGGAACTTCTCCACCGTTGTCAGAGTACCTGCGAAGAACATTTTCTTCAGTCTTGGAATCTGATGCGGAGGGAATCTAATCTCGAGATCGTGTTCAGATCATGTTGCATCCGCATTCGTAAACATCTCTGACCTATCCTCCTCGTCTGGGTAATCGTTATTGGGATTATCTTCGGCATTACTATCTTCGTCGTCGTAATCTTCAGCTGCTTCATGTCCCTCGTTGACCAGCTCTTCGTTTTCAGGGTTCCATCGCTCTAGCCTGACGGGAGAGAGTGCCGGAGTTGATCAACTTCGACTCGCGGCACCAGAATACGAAGAATGTGAAACATGATGACCGACTCACCTGAAATTCTGCTCGTCGTAGTCCAAGTTCATTTTTCGGCCGCGAGAAGACGGATCTTGGTGCAGATAGTAAATGTCATAAACGAATTCCGAGTTGTCTTCGTCTACTGGATCATTCCGCGGATCTTTGCCCTCAATCGTCTCTTTCGGGTTTGCTGAAAGGGGAAGAATGCAACTTTCATTCTCGGGGAAGTCAATCAGGCTCTGATGACTATGACCCGTGGATGTCGCGGGTCGTGTCTGATGGTGCTCGATCATATAGTTCCATGGGGAGCATATGAGCTCGTATCGAGCGCGGGAAGACTCAGTCAGGTGGTGAGCATACCGATGTTCGTTTGACACGCGTCGAAAATTCTGAAGATCTCATCGATATCTTCACGATTCGATGATACGGCGCCGACCTCGGCGGCGACCGGTAGATCCGCTGAAGCGGCCGTCGGGATTTCCTCATCGCCAGACTCTCCATCGACGCCATTTTCCACGGGGATTACATCACGGCCCTGTTCCTGGTGTGACTTGATGACGGATAACACGGCTCCCGAATCCTAAAAAATGAGTTGCTGCGATTTCTAACTCGGACCTGCGGTGAATTCACGCTTCGGAAGCTGAATGGGTATCTCGGTGAGGCCAGGATCACGATTCGAAAACTCCGATAACTCATCCATGGGGAGAACTCACTGTTTCGCTCGTGGTGCCGGCATATGTCAAAATGATAGGATCCTCGGTCCCGAGACGTTGACGCTTCGCTATTCGAACTCCAGTCAATTGTTTCTCGTCTAGACGACGTTTTACACGGAATACCGCATGCATTCCGCTCTGATCTGCAGGATCGATTTCTGTAAATGGAATCGAGCTCATTCGATGTAAAGCCATCTTGTTGTCATGGAGCTTGCGAGGGACAGCGAGTTTCCTGCGTACCAGGCACTCAAGATAGCATGCTCGGCCTAGAATTTGGAATCCTCTTTTCTTCGCGCCGAGCGGATCAGTGCGAGCTCGTGCTGAGCCGGCAGACGCGTGCCACGCACTCACATGGCTCCTCGTGCTCTGCTTTGAATCCCGGATAAGGATTAGGAGCTGATTCTTCGCGTGAGCATCCTCTCTGGAAGCGATATCACCCGATGAGTCCCATGGAACGCGGCTCAGAAAACTTTGTTGACTTGCTGGTCGTCCCGTAGCAGCGGCAGCAATCGCGCGCGCGCTCCGAGACTCGAGCAGTCGGACATTTGTTCCGATGAACGGAGTACGAACACCTCACCTGAAGACTCTCGAGCCAGGACGAATCACGGTGGGGGCCTAGAGAACGACGAATCTGATCATACGGCTCGTACTTCTCGCGATTCCATTTCCATCGACCGGCCGAGATTCTGCCCAGTACAGAGAGAGAGGGTTCGAGCAGACGCTTCGAAGATCGGCCGCAGGGGACAAAGAAAACAAAAACAGTCGGCGCGACTCACCGTGTTCCTGGTCTTCGGAGAGCTCTCTATTTATCGAGCCGGAATACATCGGGCTTATCCGATAAGAGCTTCACTATGCAGTTCCTAGCTGTGAGACTGTTTTCGTCCAGTCTCGCTGCTCGCTGTGTGACGAGAGATATTTTGTCCGCAAAGAAGGTGAGTTCGATGGGCGATGGAAACTCGCTTCGCGCGGAACATCGATCTCCCTCTGGGAGGGGGAATTCTTCCGTCACTCGGGTGAGGACAATCATCGATCATCATTGGTATCGGAAAGGTCCCTGCATCTCGATCTTCGACTTGGATGGGACGCGTCACCTCTCAGAATTCACCGGCCGCGAGGAAAAAATGGATTCGAACTCCGCTGCGCGATCGGTTCTGAGCTTGGGGCTTGTCTCTCGACTCCGGAATCGTAATATCAGAGTATGGTAGATGGACTTGCGGCGAAGCGAGAAGGAGGAATCCTTCCTGGAATCCTCCCGACGAAAGTTCGAGAGCTACAGGAGGAACTTACTCCGCCTTTGGCCGTCGATGTGTCTCACATGTTCTCGTCGATTTCAGCTCCAGAACCACATCAGATGTCCAAGATACTTCAGCACGACGTCCGCCCGGAATCAGCAAACAGAAGCTGCTGGAGCAGCCGCACCTGCTGCGGCTGCGACGACCTCACCTGCGACACCATTGGCCGGCGAGTCCGCGGTGCGTAGAGAAGAAACGAGTCGTTGCTAATAGCTGGCGAAAGTAACAGGATACAGGATAGAAAACTCACCTTAACGCTCCACGCACGCTGCCTGAGAAGGACTACCATGGAGTGGTGGAAGCCGCATCGTTATACACGGGAGAATATTTTCCCCACAATACTCAGATATACGCTGATTTTCTAGCGATGGAACAGGTGAAAGCTGAGCTCGCACTCAAGACATTTAGCAGTAGCTGAACCGGCAGATAATTCATCTAAGATTTCCGAATTTCCTCATCATTTCCACCAGGCGGAGAAAATCGTGGATATCTCAGCTGGATCAGATGTCACGCTTTCACAAATCGCAGAAGGCTTGAGTACAGACCTGCTCACGGCGAGCGGTATTGCACCGACCTTACAGGACATGGGATTGGGCTCTTATTACACTCCACCAGGACTCCTTCAGAATGCATTGGACCTTCTTCACTCGGCTGGTGAATATCTAGCAGGAAATCTCGGAAGATGTTCTAGAATCCTAGGGAGTTAGTGCATTGATCTGCACCGACGTTTGAAGATTCCGAGAAAATGTTCAGCTTGAGGAAAGTCAATCCAAGTTCTCCGTTGCCAGGATTGCCGTGGTGGGCTGCAATAGCTCTGACGACCGTGGTGATGAAAACTCTGATGATTCCCCTCGCAGTCAAGGCACAAAGGAACGCGACGGTAATGAACAACTACATGCCGGAGTTGCAGCGACATCAACTCAAGCTGAGAGAAGCCAGGGAATCCGGGGATATCCTGGAGGCGTCCAAGTTAGTGCTCGTGTCTTGGGAGCCCGACCCGAAACGATCCCCCTTTCACGCCATTGAATGCGCTTCAAATCATTCGGAAACTCTTTTGAATCTTCAGGGCAGGGAATGAATTGGCGAAATTCACGAAGGAGAAGAACGTCAACCCATTGAGCTCTCTAGTTCCCGTGCTCATCCAGGTTAGCGTCTTCTCCTCATCAGAGGAGGTCGAGATATCAAGGTGATGTGGTGCCGAGTTTATCTCACCGATCAGTATCCTCGTCTTACAGTATATCTAAGAGCTTTCGTCGTTTCTGCGACCAGGGTCCAGTATTCATCTCCTTCTTCATCGCTTTGAGGAAGATGGCCAATCTGCCGATGGAGTCCATGAAAACTGGGGGACTATATTGGTTCTCCGATCTCACTGTGCCGGATCCATACTACGTCTTGCCGCTCGTGACTTGCACCACGGTTCTCGTCATGTTCGAGGTACGTGTGATGATCGGCAGCCTGGCGCTGAACATTTCCCGCGGAGTGCGATTTCCCCGCAGATTTTCGCGTTCCGGGATCCCTTCTGAAAGCGGCAGAATGTCGAATCAGGGAAAGTAGCCTGGAGGAGCCAACCCCAGTCATGTGTCATTCGTCTTCGTGGCCACGAAAGGATCAACAGTCTTTTGTTTCGCTCCACAGACGGGAGCTGACGGAGCCACCCGTGCTGACAATATGAGAAACATGAAGTACGTGCTGCGAGCCGTACCCTTCCTCATGTTCCCTTTCACGATGGGCTTCCCGGCTGCGGTTCTCACCTACTGGACGACATCAAACTTCTTCGCTCTTGCTCAAGTGAGTCAACACGATAACACTGTCTCGTCAGGCGAGCCTGTATCCTGCCTCCATGTTCCCCATATGTCTCACTCCGGACCGGAGACTTGCACACCTACAACACTTTTGAGATCAGAATGTGCTGTCCTCCCTGATCCGAACGAATCTGACTTGGGTGCCGCACCAGAATTATGGTCCGAATCTTTTGCAGACGACGATATTGCGACGTCCGGGCGTACGGGCGATGTTCAACATACCTCCACTGGTCAAGCATGTCAAGAAAGATTTGCCCTTGTCGAAAGGCTTCGTTCAGGTATTGTCTCGTTGGAGCATCATCACCTTCAGCATGAACATCCGTCCGAGATGCGGCTTATTGCTGAAGTTTACTCACCTTAGAATCGCTCTCGTACCAACAGGACATGAAAGACAACTACACCAATCTGAAGATATCATCGGAAATCGGTAACAGAGCCCGCTCAGACGAGATCCGATTCAAGCAGGCTGGTGCAGGGCCTGTCATACGAACTTACAAGACTCCACAGAAAGTGAAGCAACCAGCGAAAAACTAGGTAGTATAGCTTCGTGGAATAAAATTTCGTCATTGATCGTTGGACGTTTTTTTTGTTGTCGCCGAGTGATGCGAGAGCAAGACTGCGAATCTTGAAACCACAGTCTGCGCCGCCCCCGCCGGGCTCCCAGTGAATTCCTCATCAAGGCCGATCTAGAAGGAGATTCCGCGAATCTTGAGCAATTCACGATGAGATGCACATCAGGGTACCATTCTTGAGGTCCATGAGGGTAGGGCACATGTACACGAAGAAATACGGGTTAGTGATGTTCCACGATCTTTGCGTTTTTTTGGGTCGCGCAGACGCGTCGCCATGACCCAAAGACCGGGTCCCTGTGGATCATCCGCTCCTGGAGACGATCCAGGACCGAGAGGAAATCTAAATGGGCGCGAGCGGTAATGAGGTCGTCATGAGCTGCGTCGTCAAGAGCTAGGACTTTCTATCGGACATTCGATAAGAATTCCCCGTATACGAGCTCGAATACGCGAGCTCATTACAGTCTGGGGCGCGCGCCAGACTTCACATTTACTTGTATCAGCAAAGCTTCTCTGGTATCGACTGGGACGGCCGGTTCGCGCCGCTGATGGAGCTCAATGATCCACGGAGTGTAGGACGTAGTCGTCGACTCGTGATTGATTTGATCAATGGATTCCGCTCGAGAACGCGCTGAGCACAGAGAGCTTCTTCGTGAGTCTGTTGCTCTCGTCGCACTGGCGGTCGCCTCCTGCTTCTCGCAGCGTCGAGAAGTTCCGATCCGAATCGGAGACCGGTCAAGGACTGTATGTAGGAGCGTATGTGCAAGCATGCTTCCCCCACGATGGGACCATGGCCCGCCATCGGATGATGGGGGCCTCGTTGCCCTGAACGCCAAGTCTGAAAGATATAGGGGCCTTCCGCTCCGGAAAACACTGGGACAGTCGCTTCAAAGCGAAAAACCTTCGACCTGACCTGGGATCACTGAGGCTCACGTAATTGCATCTAACGTCCTATACGGCGCTTCAGTCTCCGTAGAGGCGCCTTCTTACATACGCAAGCGCGTTCGAGAGAGCTTCCAGAAATCCGTAGCGCGAACAGAAAATTTCGTGGAATCTAGTGGTGATGAACATGAAACGCATTCTTCGGCGATCCCCGGCTGCTGTTCAAGAATTTTCCCCACCGGGACTCGGTCCCAATCGGTAGATGAACGGCACGGAACTCCGACATGAGATCTCGATCGATTGATCTCGGGTCCAGTGAAAGCTAGCTTCTTTCTGTAGTGGAGGATTGATAATTCGAGCGAAGTCAAGTTACCTATTTTTGACGTTGAAAGGAGGGATACGCTATCTGTCATCCGGATGCGACTCTGGGAGTTGGAAGTAAGTCCATAGGTCCGTGACTTGAGTATCGTAATTTGTATGGCGGAAATAAAGTAGGAGGATCCCACAAGAAGAGGATTCTCCAGGAATACCCCAGACTCCTCGGTGATCCGAGGGGAGGGGCCAATCCCTACCCTTATCGCCGGCTCAATCGATGCCGCGCCGTCTCCATCATGAGCATCAGAAAAGTTAAAGGTAACGTCTAGCTCACGCCTCTGACTCGGAAACCGTAGAATCGGTTTGGCGCGCCACTCTTCGAAATAACGGGGGCGAGCAGGCGAGCATTCTTGCATTCACCTCTGTCAGCTGTTATCGTTCCCAGTGCGTGCAGAGACCGGTATTTCTCCTCGAAAGACGCTTGGAGAACTATGAATGCTAGAAGTGGAACAATGCTCTCATCGTGTTTCAATTCCTGGCAGCAAGTGTCAACTGTTTGAAATCACGACACTCTTCAGAAATAAAGTCCTGGAAAATGTTGCCTCTCGCGCGGAGCTCGTCTCCGATCTCGAGACTGACGACAGCGACGGTCGCATACTCCCGAATGGCGCTCAGTAGCAAATTGAGGGTAAGAGTCTTCACTGAGCGAGACAAGTATATACCAATAGGCTGATCAAGTCGACATCCGAATCCTCGTCTCCTTCCCGTTTGAGACTCCCGCCTCACGCTGACCCTCACCACGGCTTGATCGCAAGGTGGCGCGCGCACAAACGTATTTCAGATCTTCAGCCAGTTTCGGACGGTCCGATCTCAGAAGACAGTCGGTGGGGATCTCACAAGGCGGTGTTTGCTTGCACATCTCATACAGGGAGGGGGCGTATGAATTCCCTATTTGGTTTTGATCCCAGAATTCAAAGCGAGAGTGCTCGCGAAGTTCTTCTTGCGGCAAAACGACTGTGGGGACTTCTTATCCGGAGAATCGAGTCCTGCGGTCCGATATCTACAAGCTGGGTGACAAGAATTAGCGGGATAGTGAGAAAACAGTCTCTCCTCGGGGAACAATATTCAAGCTCTTTGAGAATGACCTGTTTCCCTCATCAATTCCTCTTCGTCATCTCGGGGATATCGGACCGAGGTAGAATTTTCATGGAATTATCTGTGAAAAAACCCGCCCTGTGAAACTTCAATCCTCAAGGAGTCGGAGAGGTTTCATGATTAATATGGAGTGTCATTCTTTAATCAAGCAACCGAAGAACGTCGCGAGGCTCCCGGTGTCGCGCACCGTCTCAAGACTGCACAGCTCGGCTCTCTTCGTCAGAACTATGAGCTGGTCGACGTCCCAACGACCTCCTTCGGCCAATGCGTCTCCGGAGACCATGGAAACGGTTGGGTCATGGGGCCCTCATGAATTCGATACCGACATGGCGGTGAGTGGAGAATTTCCACGGAGCTCCATCTTTCCCCTCGTAACTCACGTTATGGGCGAAACCGGGTTAAGGAGATCCTAGTTTACTTTGAGCGATCATCCGGTTTACAGATCGACCCGACGAATGCCGTCGCTCCGATCAAGAACTTCGTCGAGGCTGGAGCTTCGAGCTTGCAGGACTTGGGTCTGGGTTCCTATTTCACCCCCGTCGGATGGATACAGATAGCCATGGATTCCATGCACTCCATGGGTACGTTCATTCCGAGGTGGGCAGCGGACGAGCAGAACGATTCGGAGTCTTGGTCCTAATCCCATGCTTGTTTCATTCTTCCAGGTTTGCCATGGTGGGCCGCAATCGTAGCCACAACTGTATGTTTCAGAGCAGTCACAGTTCCGCTACTTCTGCAAACTCACAGATCCACGCCACAATGTATGGCGGTGATGATGAGAGTTCGCGACTCAGCGACACGATTGCGACAGGCCCAGATCGGAGCGGACCACGAACAGATAGCCAAGTGCGCCTCGAACTTCTTTTATCCTGATTGAGATCATTTCTGCGTTCTATAATGATGATCTACCTACATATTCGTCATTCTACCGGCTCCACTGAGAAGGCTTCAAGAATCGTCTCTCACCGCCACTCCTTGTCCTTTAACAACCACGGGAATATCAAGAGTTTCTCATGCGTTTTCAGAGCTCTGCAGGACTTCAACGGCATCATGGCGCGAGAATATCCCCGCGCAATGTTGAAACAGACCCTGCCGTCTGTTGCACAGGTACGTCCGTGGCGAGCTTATCGATTTTTTTCTGATTCTGGACGCATGAATGAAGTCTCCTGCAACCTGGAACCTCTTTCCCTCACAGGCACCGATATTCATTTCTTTATTCCTGGCTCTGAGAAGCATGGCCATCGCTCCCGTGGAGTCCTTGAAAACCGGCGGCTTTCTATGGTTTCCCGATCTGACGATTGCAGACCCTTACTATCTACTCCCTCTGATGACCTGTGCTACTCTCGCTGCCATCATCGAAGTGAGTCTCGCCTCCGTTTCAAACCTGAAGCTCGGATGTCCTCCCAATCGTGGTCGGCAAGGGCTCGAAAGCGGCAGTCGGAGCCTCTCTTAGGAGCGGTAGGAGGGAGAATGTTGCTTCATTCTTGGGTTCCTCACACTCATGTACCGCGGCTAGAAGTGATTTCTCTCTCCTTCTCCGGGAGCATGGATCTCCAGCCGGACGATGACCTGATGACTGACGATTGAGAGGTCCGAAATCCGTAAAAATAGATATTCTTTCGACCAAAGCGTGTTTGTCCCATCGATCGGAAGAACCCCTCATTAGCTCTGATAGTATGAGGCGCTCCTGATCGGAGAGTTCGCCAACAACCGAGTATTCAGAATTCGATTATCCTTTCGAGGGGCTATTCTTCTGGAAGAATGACGGAGCCCCATCCATCAGACCTCCCGGAAACAATGTCCGCTGCTTATGATGTCCCCTCATAATGCCACATTGGCGGAGAAAAATCTGTGTACTGACAAGAGTCTTTTTCTGGGAGATCGGAGCAGAAACTCCCGTCCGGGTGGACCAGTTCAATGCGATGAAAGTCCTGCGATTCCTCCCAGTCATCTTTTTCCCGCTGATAATGAAATATCCAGCGGCCGTTCTGTGTTTTTGGGCGACGAACAACTTCGTTTCCCTCGGGTTGGTGAGTCTCCTAGTTATTCCACGAGAAGTGTTTCTACCGTTCTGATTGTCTTATTCGTCCGCCTCACGGATCTACTGATATGATGGGGATTCGCAGGCATACACGCTCAAGATTCCTGCAATACGGAAGAAATACAATCTTCCGCCGTTGAGCGAAATGCGGATCGGAAATGACAATGCGTCGGAAAAGAGGAATTGAATGCAGCATGAGGTATCAGGAAGGGGTATCTCGATCTCGATGACTGATGAGCAGCTACAACGCTAATCGATGCGCATCGATCCACGGGATTGCGAACAATGAGCTCCCAGTTACAGGAAATAAGATGTACCCATGGACATCACTGTTGAGAGAGCAGAACATGTCAACCTCTACCGACGATCTTCACGTGGGCCGCAATCGAGAAGCCTGTGCCGTGCGCAGCCGAATGCTCGGTGGAAAAACAATTCTGATTTCTCCAATGAGACATAGGAACAAATTAAAGCTGCTCGAATACGTGCTAATATAGTTTCATGTGTGAAATCATCCTTCCAGGCTTATCTCCAAGTTCAGTCGGTTGAAAGCTTTGGAAGGATTTTGGTTGAAAGCTTGGCGGGAAGTCAGATACAGATTGTCCGACGAGGAAGTGTAAAGGCGATCGCTATTTTGACGAGAGGTACCGCCGCCGGCTCACCATCAAGACTTTCTCCTGGAAGCATATCTAGGAGGCCTTGCCGACAATTCATCTCCTTGACGGCCGCCCTGTCGACTCCATGTTAATGAGCGCGGACCCCCCCCCACGGGCAGCCGACAGCGGAAGCTCTTCCTGCACCACACACGTGTGTCACGTGTACATTCATCCGGAACCTATCGCTCAGTCCGAACTATCCGTGCATCCAGACGTCCATTTGATCGATGCTTCGGTATGTGCGAACGTATCCGGGAATCGGAGGACAGATGCATTTTTCTCGCGGGAAGGGATCGAAGGACAGATACGTATATTTTTGCGCAGGTCGGAATCGAGGGGACCGCGCATCTAGTAGAAGGGCACTGCAGCTCGCGGGGGCCCAAGCCACGCTGTGGACTCCGCGCGCCGCGACTGGATAGATATCATTCTTAGGGGAGCAAGAGGCTACTGCGAGGGGATTTTTCGCTATCGCCTCCATGGAAACAGCGGCGCTTTGTGTGGGTGCTGATGAGAGTGCAAAGTTTTCCGATTGATTGGCGCCCGTCAGCTGCGAGTCCTCGCCGTCGTGCTCATGTGCGCTTGATCCCCCTGCACGAACATTGCGTCGATGGGGATCACTCATCTGACTGAGAAGCGGCAATCTTGGTCACAATCGGCACCAGACGCGCATGAGGATCTCCTTATGATCGAAGAGTTCGAGTAGGCTGAGAACGGTGATTGACTGTAGAGTTTCCGGAATCGTCGCATTGTGAAGAATGGCTCATTTTACTAGCTCAAACGTGCACATGGTCGGCACAGGCAATAACACGCCAGATGACTTGTACTTCATCATATGGTGACCCATAGCAACGGGCTGTAACCTGAGATTCGAGCATTGTGTCCCGCGAATCCTCACGTGACAAGACTGCTACATCCAACTGAATGAAATCCTTCTGATCTGCGGGCGATCGACGAACACGCTCTCGATTTTCGACCATTCAGCACTTGCATGAAAAGGATTTGGAAAATGAGCGGTACCTCCGAGATCATGATTCGCAATATCGATCGCTGCTGCCGCCAAGATCTTTGAGAGAGAAACCAATTGAGCGCGCCATCAATACCTTGACTGGAAGACTATTTGAGCTGGATCCACGTTCAGAGCTAGTTGCGATGCGAGACTAACACGGTCAGGCAGAAGATGTCGGTTGAGGAAGGGGGATGATGTCTTTCTTCACAAAATCATAAGCCTTTGCTGTGAGGACAAAAATAATTTCCAATCCGCCTCGGGTCCGTCGACCCCCAACTATTCGCCGGTGACGTACCCGCCCGACTCGGCAAATCACGATTCGGTTTGCCCCCTTCTGACCTAGTCCCCGCCTGACCCACTGCGAAATTTACGCCGTTCACGACGCGGCTGAGAGCTGTTGAACCCCTTCGCCTCTCTTCTGTGGCGCGCTCTTGCTGAGGTCATCCTCGTGGATTTTGCTCCGAGTTTCCCCGACTCCAAATGTCATTCTATGCTGTGATTCAGTGACATAAAAAGTCCTGTATGGCGCGGACACGGTGTCAGAGGATTCTATCATTTGTCGGAGCGGGCGGTAATCTCCATAAGTGACTCTGAACCACCGTCCTTCTCTCAACTGGCCTTTACCGATAGTTGAAAAGTTCTCTACGTGAACGTCCTCGACTTCTCGGCCTCCGGAGCAGCGGTCGCTGATCTATGTCTAGGACGGGACCCCCTCGACTGAGCTCGGGACCCTTCACGATGAGATTCTAAGGATTTCGGTCAGGTGCTTCGCCAGACAAAGACTATCTCTCGTTCTGGTAGATAAAGAGAGACACGAGAGGCCCGTCAAAATTCTTGCTCCTTATATCGGATATATATATATTTTTCTACAGGGTCACCACATAAATCATTTCCATCGACCTTCAGAATACCCTCGCTTTGGGCCTTGTGCACCGTTATCCGAATCTCATCGGCAGCGCGTTTTCAGATTGGGAGCAGCCACAGAGAACAAGGGCGAAGGGAGAATGTTCCTTCCGCTCAGCCCCATTGGGCACGGGTTCTTGCTGCAATCTGAGTCCGCATGCCCTCACACTGGACGGATTCCTGGAGCATCTGCGAAATGCTGAGAACATCTCGCCCCACGATCCGCTCATTGTCAGGGAGCACCGATCCTAGGTCTTGATGACGAGCTACCTTTTATAAATATTGTATCTATCATACATGCGATTGCGTCATTGCAACGCTGCTTCACGTGGTCGGGTGAATAGCATAATCATGGCCAATCCCTTTTGGATAATCCGATTCTCCGCAGCCTCGAGTGGTGGGACTATCCGTCCGATGAGAACGTTATCCGGTTGATCATGTATGATTTTCGGATTCCAAGGAAAGGGGCTGAGCTCCGGATATATTTTCGGAGATCGAAGCTTTTTCGTGACCCCGATTTCGCATTGACACAAATTGATCTCACCGCAGGCTCCGGTGAGCTACCAGATCGACTGATTGGATAGCGCACCACTAGAATTCGTGCTCTTTCGAACAATCGTGACGGAAATTCCGATCATGTATGTGAATCGCATCGCTCGAACGTCGGGACTTCGAGCGTGGAAGGCTTCCGGATGAAGGCGGGCGCGTTGCTCTCGCGGACGATTTTCACAGCTATCTCCGATCCAATATCAACATGGATGACGTGACTCCATTCCAGATTTCATTCGCTCCATTGCCCCGGATACCTTGTCATAATAATTCGAGTATGACGACATTCCAGGTCGGTGTTTTTTATCCAGCAAACAAATACACTCGGAAGATGGAGCATCACCAAACCTGCATAGCTCGCATGGGTGGCAAAATTGAAGCATTCCTTTATGTTTATATCACATGTGGTTAAGGCGGGGCGGAGCTGATGTAAAATTTCCGCAAGATTGATCTCCTTTCCATCCTGATCCATCGGGCGTCCATCGCTCTGCTCTCTTCCGGCGAGGAGCCGGCACCTATGGAACAGGATATTGGAGGCAGGCATCCCAGAAAGGGGGTGCCCGATCTTGAGACTCCTTGTAGATCACGCATGCGTTCCGGGTCTGGGAGACTTTCAGCTTGTCGGGTAGACGATGCATACGATGAATACGGGAGCTCCACGGTCTGAAGGCTCCTATGGCATTTCTCATAAGAATGGAAAACCCCACGGCCAGTCATTTCTCGTTCAATTGCATTGTCCATCACGCTCACATCCTCCGACAGTTCGATCGGAGCGGAAAAAGGCGATTTCTCCAAACTCGCTCAGATTGTCCGGCGTGGCGCGTGGCCCTCTGGCCCCAAAAAGTTGGAGCATGTATCTTATGCTCCTCGGCGGTGGGCCGTAATCATGAATTCATGGAAATTATCACATGTATAATGTCGATGGGCCAAGGAAACAACGACAATAGTAGTTAGACAACGGTCCATTGTGCTTCGCAAACCAGGCCAGGTCCCCGGCGATGTTCCCTCGAATGTCTATTATTCAATTCGATAGGATAAGCCCAAGTTCCTGGACACACCGCTGTCCTCGAGCGGAGGTAATGTGGGTCGCACGTACACAGTCGCCCCTCGCTGCGCCCGTAGAGACCCGGAAGGGGTCGTGGTGCTGGACCATGGTGCTGAACCAAAAGCGCCGCCTGGTGACTACTGGGTCATGAGTAGGTGGATTGTTCAGGAGCCTCTACGAGCCGTCTCGAAGCCACTCGTCGGTCTTGCTCCACCACAATTATTGCATCTCATCTCATACATCCAGTGTTTCGGCTGGCGGTTTTTCTGTTTCCCTGTTCTCTTTGTAAATTGTACAGCTTCGCGAAATTCCCGAGCATCGTTTCGTGACTCGAGAGATGCCACGCAAAATTTCCTTTCGCGTCATCAACGTGACTAGTGAAGACGAGGATCATGCGGCTAGTGAGCTCAACCAGCACGGCCCCACAATCAAAGGATGGCTCTCTAAAAAGTGAGTGCAGAATTCAATCCCGCGCATGGATAGGTGAAAGCTCTGCCCATCAGAACATCATCATAAGGAGCGAATACCCGATCTCACTCAGCTCGATCCGTTCTGCTGAGCGATACTGTCAGAGGGTCACAACCGCGGATCGCGCCTACCGAGCTTCTCTCGCGGAAAGGAAGCGCGATTTTTGCCATCTTAGCTTAGCTCATGAGCTTATTCACAACGGATGTTACGAGCAAAGTGACTTCCCCTCCGTGTTCCGATGAAGCGAATGATTGAATCACGGGGTCTCCACTGACTCCTACTCAGTGACTAAAAGGCTCAGTTCTCAAGTCAGCTCCCCGGAGAAGCTCGATCCGAAGAGGTTCTGTCGATACTTGATTAGCCTAGGCCTTTCAGAGAATGTACCCAGCTCCCCAAGCCCGAATTGGTAGGATTGAATGTTTACTTCTTGGAATGATGTCCGAGAAATTCCACGATCTAGTCCGCGAGGAAAATCTTGACGCTATCCAGCTACCACTCACAGAAACGGCCGCTTCCGGAGCTCAATGAAGAACTGAATTGGGTTGAATGGAGCTGCGAATCCCGCCCGTGGCCATAGTCGCGCATCTTTCGTGTAGCTTCTGAGGCGTGCGTTGACATTACATGTAAATTCGCAGTTCGTGTCGAGTCGAAATGACCTCCAATAGAGTAGACAATAGAACCGCGTCGGTTCTGTCGACCTTTTCTTTTGCGTGTAGATTCGTTTATTGATCTGGCAAAGATTGTATGGTGATGATCGTGCTTGTAGTGAACAAATGACAACAACGACAACCTCGCACCCTACTCCCTCGGTGTCTGGTCGTCTCGAGGATCGAGAATCTGCTCTTATTTTCCGAACCATCAGAATTATGCCCCAGAGCCAATGTGATCCTCGAGCGACTGTTCGTGCTCTACCATAATGGTGAAGGCTAGTAGAGACCTTGGCACGGCTCTGTGTCCTTGACGCGGGGGAACTGAAGGGAGGGGGACGCGTGAGTTTCTATGGTGGACCTGGGCCTTGAATTCGTTCCAGCGCGTTTGACCATGGGGCGGTTAGGGTAGCAAAGATAGCCGAGCAGCTACCGACACTCAAATTGAAGCGGCCAGCGACGATCGCGACGATCGCGACAGTCATTGTATTATCGCCAAGAACCCCGAACTTGCCGTGGAAGCTTCTTAAGCTCGAGGATTGTTATTTTGAATGCCAGATGTCACGGACGAGATGTGTCCATTGTGCTATTCCGCTGTAGGGACTCCGTACTGCGCGGGCTCGCGTGGCGTATTCCCGGAATAAAGGCCATCGCGAGTGCAGATCTGCAGCAGATGCGCTGAAAAAGGAAACCTCTCTCGAAGCATAGTCCGGTAGCTTCATACTTTCTGCTGAATTCTGCGTTCGGGACTTTTGACCGAAGGCTGGTAGATTTCCTGATGGCAGCCGGAGGGGAGAAGATCGTCCTCGGTGGGAAGCGTCAAGTTCCTCCGTTTTTGTGGTTTTTGGTCATGCCGGAGCTCATTGAGATTGATGAATTCAGTGCTGGGCAAGGGACGTTCGTCGGTGACAGGATTGTGGGCTCGCCGATGATGCCCGACGGCGGCAAAGCCTCGGAGCACCTTACCCTTCCGGATTTGGTTCTTATGTCTGATGGATTGATTTATCTTAATCTATCATATGCACATATCATCCCTTTCAATTGGGGGTTGAGACGTATTTCGTTCACAGATCCTGTCTCTCCTGCTTGTTTAGGGTCGCCTCCGCTCCTTAAGTGGTTCCCTGTGGCTTGTCCGGTGGAAGTCCGATTCTGTGCTCTTATTTATCGGGAGAGAGCATTTCTACCTCACATCACAAGACGATATATTCGACCGTTTCGGCTGTACCATATCTTGGGCAGCTGCAGTCGACAGGAGGGCCGCGGTCGGGTCGTCGTTTCCTGATGTTGAGCATCCCTGGCCTCATGAGTGCCAGGAGCTGACTCTCGCGGAAGTAGTCGCACAATCCTACGTCTAGTCTTTTGGTCTCCTTGTATGATAGTTACGATCTGAACTCAGTGTGGATTTCGATTCCAGTTCCAGTTCACGCTCCATTTTGAATCCAATTCATCCCGCACAATGCGTGGATTCTGAGCTCTTTGCGGAACAGATTCCTCAGCGGGTTTGACTGATGAACTTCTGGCTAGTTTGACCTCCCTTTAATCGGAGGCAAGCGGAGTATATCGAGTCTCTCCGTTGCTCTGATTCCGGTATTCGGGAGTTCTATGTACAGAGCGTACACGGTATCTTCATCGCTGCGATTCGCCTAATGATGTTATCGAGAATGAGTTCAATGCTATTCTCGAACGACCAAACGGAGGGTTTTCGAGCTCTTCCATGATTTCGTGTAAAACGCAGAGCTCCGTGCTAAGCAAGATCTTCCGACGCCCCACATCGGGAATTCGGCTCCAGACAGACTCATCATCTCTCACCGAAACCGCCCCCGGCCCCAGCGTCGCCGGGGACGTTCCGCTCTGTCGCGTCGCCGCCGACTCTTCGGGCGGACGAGTCCCGGTGAGCTCAGATGAGGCTATTCGGTTCTATGAGGTTTTCTGCACGCAGAAGGCTCCTCCACATGCGGCCATCCCACGGAGGAGTATCACAGTCGAGAATTTCCGGCTGGGGCCTCGGGTTTCGGGAACCGCACTAAAGGATGCTGGATCCCGAAGGCCGAATCTTGCCGCTTCGAAGAGGGCCGAATTTCGCCCCACACCTCCGACGTCCACATGGTGTCCCATACGCCTGTTCCCGATGCTTCGAACAGAAGCAGTCTAGGGCTATCATACTGGCTCGCGAGTCGTGGAGCGATTCGCGTTTTTATCGCTGCTCCATCAGACGAATCGAGTCTACACGGCGAGTTTTGGACCCATACACATTGAGGTCGTGGGTTCGGATAATTTTTGGAGGACTTTCAGAGCCGCTCTGTTCTGGGTTACTTCAATCACGCACAAGCGCTCATTGTGTCTCTCGAATGCCTCGGTCGGATGTGACACGGGTCTCCTATGGGCAACGCTCACCACAACCTGACCGACGAGGTCGACCTCAGTACAGAATCAGTTCAGCTACACAAGGGTGTATCCGATGTGCTCCGGCCAACCAAACGAGGGTCTTGGGACATTTCCGCCGACACAGGCATCTTCGTGTGCTGGGAAAGTGGGGCTGTACGAAGGACGACCCGCACTCCCTTTCCCTCGATTCTCATATCGATGATGCACTCCGCGGAAAAATTCAGATATCGCAGCTCGGCGTGAGCGTGATCTCTGTTGGTGCCCTTCGGTGTCAGCACGCTGCCATGAATAGCCATTACCGCGTTCGGCATAATTATGCTATTCACATCAGCAGATACGCATCGAGCCCCACCCGCCGAGCATGAGAATGGGCCAGAACACGAGTTCCAGACTTGACCTCGACCGTGATTTCTGGGAACAAGAGGATGACAATCAGGGGCAACTGCGAAGGGCAACGCGGCCCTCCGCGGCGCGACGAATCCAGCCCGGACAGAAGTCGAATCGTATCCGAGAGCCCTAAATCGGCGCGGAAGATCTAGAATCCATACGAGGCTGCGACGCAACGCATTTTCGACGATTGCTCTCGTGACCGCTACGCTTGATCAATTGTCATTCCCGGAGCCTTTCACCGAACGAGAAAACGGATCGTTGACAATTCACAGGAGAGAGCGATTAAGCAAGTCGGAATTTTCACCGCGATAGAAACTATGAGCAAGGCTGAAGAGATGAGGTAGACGGAGCTCTGGGCAGATGCATGCTCCCGGGAATCATCCACGGGTACAAATGCTTCAGATTGGAATCTGGAAAACGACCTCTTGGCAGGACTCACCGCCGTCCGGAGTCGGGGAAAAATTTCGGACACAGGAATCGAGAGGATCGGTCCACGTAACGGGAACGATCCTTTCTGATTTGAACCCACATTGATGGCTCCATTCTAGCCCCAACGGCGCCCGAAGCGAGCGGACGACTCAGCGCTCCCCGACACGATTTTTCTATACCTCCCCCCCCCGCGTCTTCCCTTCGCCCGCAGAAAATCCGCAGTCGCAATGCTTGGGTGTACGCCGCGGGGGAGCGCGAAATGGTCCCGACTTGAATGCGCCTTCTACCCTCTACCTCTGCCTCCACGTGAGGTGAAGGGACGAGAGCTCCGGATCCTGATACATAGTGAGGGAGATCGTCTCGGTCGCAAGAATGTGAAAGGGGCACATTTCAATGAGGACGTGGGAGCACTCCCGCAGCGGAAATCATCCATCTCTGATTAGATAGTATTGTATCGAGTTTTTCCCTTTCTTTGATGCGCTGCGGTTCCATCCCCGCACGCCCGACTCAGCTGTTCAACACCGAGCTCCGATGACGAACTCTATCCGACCTGGTTCTCCGACATTCTAGACTTTCTCTGGTGCATGGTTTTGCAAGTCACGGCAAAAGCGCCGCTGGCGGTTCGAGGCTCGCGGCGTTTCCCCGTTAGTCATCGTCGAGACTCAGGGACTTCGAGAAAGATTAAGGACTTTCGCTCCGTGTCGGTTAAGGGGCGTAGAGCTGGGGTTCCCTGCGGCATGGCATCAAGAGGCGATTCGTTGTGGGAACTTCACGGTACCCATTTGAGCCGACTCTGATTGTGAGCTCCTGGGCTTCTATTCTTCACTCCCGGAGCAGTATCTCACGGTTTTCTCCGTCATTGTCCACGTGCATCGATTGCACAGAACGCGAGAATTGAATCTGCATTCTTCAAACTCTTGATGTGACGTCAGCAGAAACAGCTCAATGCTCAAGAAGGAAAAAAATGCCTGTCATAATCAATCGAGTTGACGAAATTCCAGATACTGCAATTATCCACAAGAAGTCGTCGTGCGGATGGAGTCCAAGTGTAGAATCTGCAGAATCCAGATCCTCTCCCATCAGTATTGCATACGTGAGTGGTGCTCCTCAAATTCTCAAGTCTTTCTGGGAACAATATCCTCAACGATTCGTCAGCATCTCGTGACTTCGTGTAACCCATCCCTTAGCCCAAAGTAGCTCGAGTTTGGGAACACACACTCACTCCGGAGATTCTGTTTCTGAGTACGTGATTTCCATTCCAGCAAACGCAATGGATATCTACGTCGGCTCCATCCCGTCTAAAGCTATTGATTTGGGTCTGCAAGCTGCAAAATGGCATCACTTAGGGTGCGTAGTCGGCTTCCGGAACCTGGGACGCGTGAGCATTGGCAAGGAAATGCTGCGGATAGCGTAAGGTGACGGAGTATCTCTTACTTCGCAGGGAAATAACGTTAGCGGACAATGTTCATTCGGAGTACAAGAGCCGGGAACTTAAAAGTGTCCTCGTCGACGCTGTGGGGGATTTCGTGAAACTAGTCATTCACGGCTGCCATGTGAACAAGCATAATGTTTATAATCAGGTAATTGACGGTATTGAAATCCCTGGCAGATTAGTGAATCTTCAGAGTGCATGATCAAGAGGGAGATTGGCTTTGATCCTCACGGGGTATCTCGCGGAAATGAATTCAGCCCTTCCGCTTGTAGGTCGGCATAATTGCGTTGAATATGATCGGAGACGATGATCAGCTCCTGAAGAGTTCGGATCCTGGAGTGAGTATGGGGGGAACGGGGCGATATTGATTCTGTCGATTCTGACATCGACGTGTTTCGCGGCCGATTCTTCGGAGTATTCATGTGGTAAAGGTTCCATCGTTTAGAATGCAAATGCGCTTTTTACAGGCGAATTGGCAGAGCATCATCAAAAGGTAGGTTATCATCTTCGGAATTATCCAAGTCGTTAATGCACAATCTATCGGTCTTGTATCTTTCAGAAACGAGGAAATATCTCCGATGGATGACCTGGCTTTCGACATGTACGTCGACGGGGAAGTGGCACAGATTCTACGTAAACTGGAGCAGAAAAAGAGAGATGCCATTAACGGTAAATTCGATTACTGCGATTGGCGACTGATACCTATACCGTCTTCTTTCGGACTCTGTCATGGAAAAAAATTCCGAACACAGCGAAGCTCTCGCTGAACGCGGCCAGTCCTCCGAATTGGAGCAGACATTCGGGCCAAAAGCTCAGCGCTTTGACACGTATCAAGCGAGTCACGTACTATCAACAACGAGAGCCTCGTGAATAATTACCTCGTGGATCGAGAGTATGATGAGACCGAACAGAAATTCGACGACACTAAAGTATGACTGTTGCCGACGAGAGCGAGATTCGACTCTCCCGCGACGATTGTGCATTGCGATGATACCAAAATCGGAAGAGATCGAGATCTTCGATCACTCTTCGTTTCTGCTTACAGAGGAGCGTTTCGTCTTCGCGAAAAAACTGAAACATGCAATTGGCGAGCTTCAGAAGGTTTGTCAATCGTTTTCTTCAAGCGATAAAATTGAGCAGAAAACTAGTTTGTACCAGGACTGGTTCCCGAATCAATTCCGCATTCCTCGACTAGGTGGGAGAGCGCCTAGCCAAAATGCTGATCGACAAACAAACGGCGGTGGAAACCGAGGACTTTGATCGAGCGCGTCGTATCAAGGATGAAATGCAAACTTACCGTATGAATGCCTACGAGCATCTCAGGCTACCTGAACTGATGGAAATGGAGGGCGTGAGTATACTTAATCCATATTTCACCGGATCGGAGACTGGAGCTCTTGAGTCACTCCTTATCTGTCAGGAGATATCTCAGATATCTCAATAGTTGAGGTCATTCACCTCGAATTTCATCCGTAATAGTACAACCCCGAGCGGGACTCAGTGGTACCAGGTCCGGTTCCATCGCCTGAAAAACCTGGTGCCTTACAACATCAGCAGCAGCCGATGCATATCAACATAACCACGACAACCCACCACTCCAAGGTAGGTAATTGAGAGACATGGAGCGATCATCCTCGACGCCGATATAGAAAGAGGTACCAAGGACCCAATCTGACAACTTGCCTCTGGTGTTTTCAGAGTATGAACGGTAAAGATGCCCTGTTCAAAGCAAACGACAGAAAGGTACCTACCTGAAAATCGTGGGCGGGGTCATCTTCGCACAGCTGGGAGATAGAATCGAATAATTAGGGACACCGTATTCCCAGGTCTATCATTCTCGTTTGCCGAAGCCGACTAGCATACCAACGACGTGCTCCGCCTACACTTTCGAAAATAAGTTGCTGTCGTCTAGCCGAGCGGTGACGGAGGACATCGAAGAATTCGACAGAGACCTAGTCTTGGGCGGGATGTCTCTCAAGGACAGACAGGTTCGCGGTAGCAACTCGCAAATTCTGTCCTGAAGCCTCTCCCGTGTAAGAGGTCGTCTATCAAGAGATTCTCGTTGCAGGAGGCGTCGCTCCCGATCGAAGTGTTTGGGCTACGTTTGGTGCAGAAGCTGTATTCGCGCAACTTCATTCAGCGGGAGGATGCTTTCAAGGAAATACTGCGAGTCATTGATCGGTGAGCGCCCTCTGGAGACTCGAGTTCCTATTGCTCATGAATGTTTCCGCGAGATACTGAGCGCTCATGCTGATCTGATTATTTCGATTAAGATACAACGCCCGAAGAAGCAGACATTCGCCAGAAGAAGTTTTGCGAGCCTGCGCTTTTGTGCTTCAAAGAGGATTCCGAGACAAAGTCCTGTCGGTGAGGAGTCTTGCTCAAATTCATTCCATCTGATTCCGTTCCTATCCAACGCAAATATTTAAGGAGTCCAGGATCCTGGTATCGAGAGGACTAACATGATACTTGAATTCTGAGCAAAGAAAAATCTTGCGACAGGTTTTTATCCAGTCGTTGAACGTCATGCAAGCCTTATTCACGCGCTTTGTGATTCTCCATCGAGTTGCCCGTGTGGACACAACGCTAGCCATCAACAAACTTGTCCCGCGGATCCTATTCCGCCTCGGTGATCCAGCTGCGCCGAGGTTGAAGTCCATCGCTCAAGAGTTCTTGCTTGAAATGGTAAGTATCTATAGCAAGCCGATACATATTTCATGCCACTCGACTGACGATTACGATCACTCAATTTGGCGAAAAATTTCAAGGTTGACTACGAAGATTCGAAAACTGTCCAAACGTCGCTGAATATCATCCTCAAACCATTTACCGATACGACGAATCCTCGATTGGCCCAAGGAAGAGCAGAACTTGTGGATCAGTTGATAGCGAGGACACCACCTTTGAGCGAAACGTAAGGTGTCCCCAAGTGGAAAATGTTTCTCGAACATTTAGCTTCGAAGCTCGAATGGACTGAGAGATTCGCGAACCGACGCGATGCGAAGACCTATTCGATCCAGCTCCTCAGTTTTCTCTGCTTTCAGGGATCCTCTCTTCACCCAAGTCATGAATTTCGCGATCCGAGCCCTTTCTCATCCGGCAATCCAGGTCTGTGCGGAGCTGCTGCTGCTGCTCCTCCAGCGTATAGAGCGAGTTTTGCTCGATTCCACGGGAACGGGGAAATCAGAGAGAGAAGTCCAGCTTTTCGCTCCAAACGATGTTCTTGAAATTTCCAGGTACGAGAAGTGGCCGAACAGATTCTCCTCGCGCTGTATCGGCTAATCGGAACCCCCGTACGACAATGTCTCGTTCCGGAGAGTGTGCGGCTGCAGAGGAACTTCACCTACAGGTTGGTTTGACCAGAGGATTAAGCAAGATGCTTCGGACGGACGACGCGACGCACATGTCTCCATTCGGGAGCCGCCACTAAAAGATCGAAGTTGGTGACAGCTCAACCGTCAATCCATGCGTTCGCCTTCTACAGGAAAGTATTCGAGGAATTCGAGAAAATCGATCGCGAGCCGACAACACTCACGGCCACGATACCTAGACGAAGTCGATCAGCCTCAGTTGAGCCTCCATCTTCGTCGAACGGGACACGTGCTGTTCAGCAATCATCAATCTCACAATCCCATTCCATGAATGACATAACGAAAACGGTGCAAGACGCCGTACATTTCGATCTCGATCGGTGAGCGAAGAGCGGGGGAGTCTGTGGACAATTACTCCGAGCTCAATGCGAGGCTCGGACACTCTGAGCAAGAACCATTATTTGCAGCATGTGCATGTTCTGCGAAGAGACGGACGAGCGCTTCAACGCAGAGACCCTCAACTATCACTACTGGACAGAGTGTCCCATGCTGATGCTCTGCCCGAACTGCAAGCAGGTAGGGATCATCGCAATGGATATTTCCTCGAAAATGGAGAAGTTGGGTCGTCATCGGAGCGGAGGTCGCTGAAGGACTATTCGCTGAAATAAATCGGCGAACGTCGGACATCACGACATATCAGTAATGGAACAATCCTTAAAGGTGGTGGAGATAAGCGGCTTGACTCGACATCTTCTCGACGAATGCAGTCACCGTCATCAATACAAACTATGCATTCGCTGCAAAGAAGCTATTCCCAAGAATAGATTCGAGGGTCATGTCAAGTTGCGTACTTGCATACGTAAGTAGGGCTCCACGTCGTTTCGCGCACTCCCTATCGATGAGAAGATCTACTGGTAGCTTGAACGGGATCTAATGTGTGATATTTTCAGCGGCGAAACCGCCAAGTCATGCTAACCACTGCCCGCTATGCCATCAGAACTTCCCCCGGGCGAGGAGGCTTGGAAAGTTAGTTGTTCGAGAGGTTGGAGCATAAGCTTAATCGTTTAGCTCTCGAAAATACCACTAAGATGCCCTCTTCGCCCCTTTTCCAGGTCCATTTGATGAGCGAGATGGGCTGTCCGTTCAATCCGCGACGCCGACAGAAATTATTTAGGTGGAGATCAGGTTTGTCACCGATTTGAATGGGAGATGCGGTCCGCGAGACTTTTTCTGGTCTCCGTCATCTGAAATTCCTACGCTCGTCGCTTCCAGGCTCCATATTTGAGGATGAGCCTACCGATCCAATTTCTGGGAGACTTAAAATTCTGGGAGCTCTGCCACCCGAGTACAGGTGCGTCGCCCAGCATCCTGACCCGACCTCCCCCTCATGTCCTGCGCAGTATCCGAAAGGATCTGGGGGAAGGCATCTGAAAACCATCATTTGGTGCAGTCCGAATCCTTTCAATCTACTGAAGACCCATCCCTTTCGTGTCTTTCTCAGGCAATATTCGGTTCATCATCGGAGCAAAAGCGAACCGCCGAACGCTCGCGTTCCCGGCTCCAGGGGAGAATCAAACAAATCTGTATCCTGAACGTTTCTTCCCCACGTTTCCGTTCTATCGATCGATTCAGCCCAGTGATCGAACTCGGCATACTACTTGGATAAACAATGAGCGATCTCGAGAACGCAAATTACCGGAACTCCATACAGTAGAACACGTTTTACAAGATGTCCCGTCAGAGTTTTCAAGAGCAAAACGGTTCCTAGCAATGAGGGAGACTCAGGGAAAGATGATAATCGTTGGGGAACAGTCCTGGAGGGAGGGGGGAATCGATGAGAGGTGCTGTGCCTCTTGAGGTGCGACATGTACGCCCGACCTTTTGGGCCGCGAGACAATTCAGCCGCAAAGTGATGAACGCTGTTTGCAGGCAAGGTTCGCAAAGCTTTGATACCTCTTTACCTAAACGGCCTATATGAGACACGTATCGTTCCGCATATATTGTGTTGCCGTAAATTCTACTCAGGGAGCATTGAGCGAAATCCGAACTCATTATTAATCACTGCCGTCGACTGACTGATTCGGGAACGTGATCCATACACCGTCTCCCTCCCCTCGAAACCTGTTTCTTGCGCGGAGCGTCTGTTCCATTCTACACGATTGGGTGAACCCCGATGAATCTGAATCAGTCCTCCCGAGCTACTTTTTGATGATGACATGATCTGAATCGTCAGTGAATGTTTATGCCTTCCATTATTTTAGAACTTTAGGCCGCATAGAGGAAACGAATTCGAAACAGATTTTCATCCGATTCTCGCTCATGATTTCGGTGTCATGCTCTTACTTAGAGAACAGAACCGCCGCGATTGAACTATGTCGAAGGATTCGGAAATTGCGTGGAGTTCGATGAGCTTACTCGATAGTAAACGAGAGACTCCTGCGGTTAGTGTCCGAGGCCAAGAATGTAGCTATGAAGGAATACACGCTTCGAGCTTCTCACAGTCGATCTGTTTTCGGAAGCGGTATTCAGGGGTCCACTCCGAGAAAGTGTTTCATGGGGAACTTACTTCATCTGTAAGCTTTGGGATAATAAAGCAAGCTACGAAGCAGCTCCGGGAGCCTCGCTTGTTCCCTCGTTCGAATCATGAAGCTCCTGTCATTCGAGACGTGAGGTAGGTCGCTGGGAGCAGCTCATCATTTCTCCTCGTCCTCCCGTCGATTCGGCAAGATCCCTCCACCTTTCCAGGCCGAATTCGCGGAGGAGAATAGATTCAGAGAAAGTCTTCGAAGGCCCTATGTAGAAACCGATCCGAGGTGCTCCATAGGTTCCCGATTTTCGTTCCGCACTCTAAGTGAGCCCCTCCGAAATTCCACCCGAACCGGAATGAACCCCATATCACTCGCGCCCTGATCGAGCGAGACCGCGGTGACATATTACCATCCGGATTCACCGCTCTTAAGCAAGTATCTTCGATGGGTTTCGGAGCAATGGGCTGTAACCCTGGTTTCCTACTGCGACCAATAAATCGGAGGGGGAGCTCCAAGTTGGTACCGAATAGTTGCCGAAGCGGTCGAATCTCAGCGTCTACTCCGAATCTCACGCTCATCCGGGTCGATCCCTCCGACGTCAGATGGTTTCCGCGCGAAAATTACGGCGTACCTCGGAAAGTCATGGATAATTCCGACGTTCTCAGCCTTCCAAGTTCTCTGGTTCTCACAAATATAGGCAAGAGAAGATGCTTTCTCTTTCATGTAGGAAAGCATTCTGAGGTTACATGAGAGATTTCCGAGACTGTCGGACCCCGGATGAGTGGAATTTCGAGGAGTCGCTTTTTGCCCCCCACCCCTGAAAAGTTCTCCCAGTCGTTGGAACTCCGATTGCTTGAGGCCAAGGCCAAATGCTCTGCTTCAAGTGAGGGGGGCCGAGAAAAATCGACGGAGGGCGCAAATCACCAAACCACGTCCGCCTTATGGAAATGAATTTATTCGAAGAGATGCGCGAGACTCGCAGTCAGAATTCTTTTCTCCTTCATTGATATTGCTGAATTAAATTCCCTTGACCGACCCCTGCCGGTCCTCGATTCCCCCCGGCGAAATTCCGGCATTGAATGGCGGGAAACGTGAAACACCCCGAAAAAGCGATTTCAGATGGATATTCATGGCATCCGACTAGTGAACCAGGCTCAAGGAGCGACACTGGCAGCATGACGCGCACCGGTCGAGCGCCATGTGAGTCGAAGTTCAAACAGAGCCTCCTGTTGTCGGTCGTCCGCTATCGAGCTCCTTCACAAGCAACCAAGGCAACGCGTCTATGTGGATATCATTCTATACTTCTGCCCAGTGTGTCTTCTCGAGTTTCTTCTCCCGGCGGGAAGTCCCGATGAAATCGGTCCGAGTTAAGCAGCATTCGAGAGACAGCATTCGCCGTCTTGGGGTCGCATAATCGGAGGCGCTGTCGATCTGGTCTTGCAGGAGGTGTCCTTCTGAGTCCGGACTGTCTTTCCTGCTCTTGCACGAATCCCGGTTGGCGAGATGCCACCCGTTTTCCGGCGCTGTAGGTATAAACTCCTCATTGAGCTCTCTAGTTATTCCATCTTTTCCTCAGATTTCAGTCGGCTCTAGACGACTGATGCCAGCGTGACTCCTTCGTAGTGGAGCGCCCCGACCGGCCGCGACCAACTCACGGCGACCCACTTGGCCAACGGGTGCGACTAGCTCAGCGCGACTGGTCCCCTGCTCATAAGCTTGAATACCTAATGATGGTTGGGGGACCTTAGAAGCTCTCGACTTAGCCAGGGGAGCCATAAAAACAGAACAAAACTATTCCCCGAGCCGGGAAGGTAATTTTGCATGTGGCTCTCTTGCTTATTATTATTTTATTATCTACTTAACATCTATGGAGTATATCTGCCGGACTCGGGGAGCAAGGCTCCCCGGTCGTTCTGGGCTCACGGCATTTGCATAGCAGCAGAGATCGAGCTCGCGCGAGCGGCGTCTGTCGTTGCGGCTAAGCACGACCGCACCCATCAAGCGTCATATACCTCATTTTCTGTATTAGTAGGGCACTCCCGGCTAGAAGAGCACCCTCTAATAGGAGGGGTTCTGCGGGTAGATCGAATTTTAGACCGGCGTCCTCTAATGAAGGGGCAATCTAAATCAGGAGGACACCGTTTAGCTTGCGCGTCTATGGGAGAGCGCACTATCCAGGACCGATCGAAAAATACACGAAAACTCTCTATTAGAAGGGCACCCTCTAGCAGCCGGGCGAGGTTCGGGGGGGGGGGTTGAAAATGACGGGCATGTCCGTCTAATGCAGAAAATAAGGTAGCTTCCGACATTGTAGTTAGGACACAAGCACGTTTTCTCGGACTTCTGTGTGGCCCCGTCGTCTACCGATCTCAATCTTGCGAGCCGAGCGTCCTGCAACGATTATGTCCGACTCTCTGAAAATCGTCAAATCCCAACGCGGAAGAAACGAATTTTCTCACGGGGGACACCGTCATGTGTTCGACAGGTTGAGCTCGGAACACGGAACCGAGTTCTGGCGATGCCACTTCAGGAAATCGTGCAAGATTCGCTTGCATCGTCTTGTTTTCTCCGGTGAAGCTGTCAGCGTCTCAGGCACGCACAGTGATCCTTCTGACGCGGCCGCCGTCGAAGTCGCCGTCAGAAGGACAACACTGAAACGCCATGCCGTTGAAAGTTCAGAGACTCCCGTTCAATTCATCGACAGCATCCAACAAGGCGCATCGTCGGCCGTGCAGATGCAGTTTCCGTCGAAGCGCGTCTTAGCGGAGAGGCTGAATCGAGCGCGGGAAGCGTGCGCTAGTGCCACCGCTCTTCCTGCCGATCGGAGTTCGATAATAATTCCAGACGAGTATCCGGTGAACCACGCAGAGCCGGGACGCTCGGAGAAGTCCCTCATCGGAGATTCAGGCTACGGCGTCGACGACCGAATCCTCATCTTCGGCCGTGAATCTGTCGCCGACTGGATCGGTTTCGTGGATGAAATCTACGTCGACGGTACGTTCACCGTGGCGCCAACACTCTTCCAGCAGGTTCTCGTCGTTCTCGCGAAACGTTTTGGGTCCGTTTCCCCGATCTGCTACGCTCTCTTGCCCGACAAGAGTCAAGCTACCTACTCGCGAATGATTGAGCTGCTTCGTACGGCATGGCCACAGTTCAATCCTACGCCGGTATCTCTTGACTCCGAGCTCGGATTGATAAATGCCTTCGAAAACTCATTTCCGAACGCCCGGAAGGATGCTTGTCTCTCCCATCGGGTCAAGGATATGAAGTTGAAGTTGGTGGAACTCGGACTCATGGAACGTTTCGATCGTGACGACGACTCCGCCCTGTGAGCGCGTACGATACCCGCGCCGGCATTTGTGCCGCCGGAGCTTCTTGATACCGCCATGAGCGAATTAGCTCCCGAGCTGCCTGCAGAGCTGAGGTCAGTGCTGAACTACTTCGAGGACAACTACATCGGTCGGTTACGGTTGTCACCAGGCGGCGGTACCGCTCGCCATCCTCTCAATAGTCCGGCAGTTCAACCCCAGGACGACGATCGATCACCTACGGGGAATCGCTGACAACTTCGGGATGGAAGCGACCTCCCGCTCTCTCACGGCAAACGCAGCGACCGACAGCCATGTTTATTGAAGTTCATCATTAAGCTCATCCCTTTATTCCAAAGTCGGAATATTCGGGTGATTTTTGATTGAATGACAATTCAGTACCTAACAGGATTGACGACGACAAATCTGGTATAATTTCCTGTTATCTTCGCTCGGCTTTCCGTGGGGGGAATGAATCGAATGGCACGGCTGTACTCCTGCGGAAGAGGATCGACAATGCTCAAGTCACTCGTGTATGAGAGCAAAAAACAACGGTCCTCGTCAGGGCCGCCAGCTCCCATGAGATCATTATCCCGCAAAGCTTGCCGAGAGTAACTATACCTAAAAGTGACTCCCCCCTGTCCCGGCTGAATCGATACCTTACATTCGAGATGCAGAGATAACTACACTCCCAGAACCATCAAGTGACGTGGTCATCAGAGGGGGCACCGCTCTGTGGAGAGCTTTGGAACACGCTAAGAAACACCTTCCTCTTTCGGGGACTCCGTCTTCATCTTCTGAAGTCTTCCCTCAAACAGACTCCTCATGATGATACAAGCGAGTTCTTCCTGTATAACCGGACGCGAAAGCGTTATCTACGACTAGCTGGCACCACAGAATCGCTTTGCAATTGACGTTGGCAGAAGAGCTTCTGAGCGAGCCCGTCTTGATTACCGTCATCTCCGTCCTCCATCTCTTTCAGGATCGTCGTCGGCTATTACAAACTCCCCGTCTGAAGTCGTGGGAATTATCCCACCCTAAGATGAGATGTTGAGGAAGATTGATCCTGAGAACTACTTCGAACACAAATTAAAATTGGTGGATCCCTCTGACAGTCGATTCGAAAACCTTGTCACCCATATGAACTCCGCGGGGGTCAGGGGGAAGCAATCTGTGAAATCGGTGAGTGCCCGTCAATCTGCCTCTCTGATGTTCGAGCAACCGCAAATGTCCTGTGTTCTGACACTATATTGCCCATAAGAGCCTCCGAAGATTCGGGAATCCTTGCACCTTCAGGTGTGGAAGACTGCGGAACTTATATCGATCACAATCCCCTAGAGTTGGCCGCATCCCTGAGAACTATCTGCAGTCTGACAGAAGAACTCGATGCCGGGGTGCCGATACTCCGGCAAAGCATGTCGGGGCTAATCTGTCGGCTGCTCAGATCCTCGTACGAAGGCTTCCGGATGATCAGCGAACGAACGAGCTCCGTATCGCAGTGTTGGGGAACGTCGATGCGGAGAAAAGCTCTCCTCTCGTTGCTCTCACGCAAGGCGATCCGGCGACAACGGCCGTAGGCGTGCGAGGTGCGAGGCTGAATGTTTTCAGACATCTAAATGAGATCGAGACTGGGCATACTACGAGCATATGCAAAGAAATCTTAGGTTCCATTCCGGGTGGTTAACCTATCATGTACAAACATTACAGAACTGCTGAAGACATCTGCGACAATTTTTTGAAAATCATAACGTTCATCGACCCTTCCAACCACTGGGGATTCCTTAAGACGACGCTGTTCGGTCTGACGGGACACCCGCCACGAATGGAGCTGCTTTGGTTCATCTGGCCCTCGTCCAAGCCTCGCAGGTGAGTCGAGGGGGTGGGGAAGCTCCTGTGACTAATTCCGCTCCTTTATTCGAGCGGTCCGGAGCTCGGATCTGCGATGGTATGTGGGAAGCCCTCGGAAATTCTCTGGTGATTCGAGTTCGGTCTTCACCCCAGGTGCCTGTGATCGTCGTGGTGAATGAAGCGGATACCGTTGGCAAGAACAGGCTCCTCGCTACTCGCCACATTGGCTCAAGTTGAAGAGCTTCTGAAAAAATTTGGCAAAATCCCTTCGGAGATCCTCAATCAGGACGATGCTCTCACAGGAGCCCAAAATCTCCGTTCTGGAACCGTGCGTCCGATAGTGACGGCGTCGTGCATGACCGGCATCGGTCTTAATCTTCTGTACGCAGTTCCTTGACATACTTCCGACGATACACAAGGCAAAGGAACGAGAAAGTCTGATGCGGCTCTCCACGTTCTTCCAAGTGAGGACCTCCCAATTCTAGAGGGGTATATCCTAATTTCGGAGAGGCTGAATTCGCTCATATTCCTCGCAGATCGATGGAAGATTCGACGTCCCGGATGTTGGCCTGGTCGTCGGTTGCCTGTTGACACAGGGCCTCATCCGCGGGGGTGACGATCTACTCGCGGGACGCCGAGGAGAACGCCACTATCGCACTTCAAGTCAACATATTCAAGATCATCCGGAGGGGGACTGTCCTGTTCTCAGCCAGCGGGGGACCCGTTGCCGGAGTTTCGTTCCAGGTGAGAATTTCCACGACGCCGTCTCGTCATAAGTTCCCCCGGAAGCCTCTCGTTCCCAGAAATTTTCTGAATTGGTTGGAAATGTCCAACAAAGAGCTTTTGTGGCTGGCATTCGCCGTCGATCGGGAGTCTTCGTCGACGATGCAGGGCTCAACCTCTTCCATTTCTCGAAACATCCAGAGTGTATGAGTCAAGGCATGGGATTCGTCTCCCACGAAGGCTCGACGCGGGGAATAGGAGTGATCCAAGCAGTATACCGCGGACACCGGAGGAGAGATCTGTCTGAGTTAAGTCTCGAGAGGAACATGAGTGGGAGCAGAATCAAACTGCGCGCTCAGCGAGGTGCAATAGAGCCCACGACTGTCTCCACATTAGGATGTCTCCGCGCCGGGATCAAAGAATTTTATTTAGCACATTCCTGGGATCGACCAAAGGCTCATATTGCTCCGACGGGACATCGTGCATGCGGAATCTCCTCTGATCGTTTGCTTACGATGTTGCGACCATATAACTCGTCATCCACATGGATCATTTCTCGGAGACCGGGTTTCTGAGCCGGAAGTTGACAAGTGGTACAAAGTACGCCTCAGATCCATGGAGGTATCAATTCACACTGCGCCTCCCCGCGATTCCTGAAGAATCTTAAAGCTGAGTCTGTTTCCCGGGTGGAGGACATTCGACGGGAATCTCCCTTGAGATGTAGGTACTTCTTGCCCTCAACCGAGCTCCAATGGATCACTCAAGACTCTCAACAGGACGCGTGGGGAAAAAATTGGAGAGCGGGAGCCCATCCATACTCAGAGTCCAACTAATTAGGGCAGCAGAGCGGATTAGCCTGTGTCACGGAGCGTAAATGGTGGAAAATTCCGTATACAGAGAATGTGTATGGAATGAATTTCGCTGAATAAAACCTCCTGCATCCCCGGATGCAGCACCCTACTTCCAGAGAAGCTCCGATGGTTATGGTAGACGTCATTTATTGATCCCCCTAAATGTGAACAAATCAGGGCGCCCGGATCTTGGCTGAAGGTTCTGAGACATGCCGAATTCTCAATACGCTCGAATCAAGTGGCTTATCGTCGACTTCTATCTTTCTGCTGCTCTCTGCATTGGGTGTGTTCTGGTTTCGGGTTTTCAACTAGGACAAGTTCCGACATCATTCAGGAAAGCTGCCGCCAACATAAGGAATAACAATCGGAGGGGGAATATTATTCAGATTCCAGGCTTCCGGCACATTGGACGGAACTAAAGAGAGTGAGATGCCATGCCAGGCTCCGAAGGACACTTGTAGGCACACTTTTGCAAGAGGCATCACGATTTGTGAATCTGGCCGCGCGAAGTTCACCGTCTCCACTGTCTCGCAACTCGTGGTACACAAGAATAAGAGACCGAGGTTTCAGTTCGGAAGCTTCGGCATTGACATCATGGTCTCCGCCATTCAAGAGATTGAAGTTCCTCAGTACCGTTCGATGCGGAGACAGATCTATGAATATCCTACTGGATGGATTCTCTGAGACAATCATTCGCCACCGCATGTGCTGTTCGCATTCGCAAGCTACTTTGAGAGACAAGAACAGGATCGGTGGCAGAGTCTTTTTCGCGAGCTGCGTGGAACTAATTTTCGGGACCCTGTGCGATTACATCAGGAATATACCCACCTATATCGCTAGAAATATCTGCAGGATTCCCGGAACAGCGAGATATCATAAGCCACGATCCGATGAAGACGAGACGGCGCCCGCTTATCGGTCTTCTTATACCTTCGAATGCTGATCCAATCAACATCACTATCGCTCCCCGAAGAAGGTATCATGACGTTCTCTCGAACGGCCCCCATCGGGTTCAAGGTCCCATCTCGGACCGGACCTTGTAAGTCTCGGATATCCCGTAGATGTCGGCCGGGTGTCTTGCTCGGAAGTAATCTGTTCCAATTCGCTCTAAACGACCCCAGCGCTCATTGTTCCTTAGATGGAATCTTCCATCCCTAGTTCCTGGCGCCAATACAGACGCCCGGGCGGTTTCCTCCCCAATTATTTGCCACGAATCTGGACGAGGAAAGCGCATATCATTGATCTATTCGTCAAAAGACGAACCCACGAGATCTGCGAAGACCGTCCCACTGATTCTCTCGCTGCCTTGAAGAAGTCGCGCCGAGAGGGTAGCAATCGGATTCCTGTAGAGATATCCTTGAGCAGGGAAGTGAATTCGGCATGGAAAAATCCGCCTCATTGTTAATCATGATCCGAATCACGGAATCGAGCCTCCATCGTATGACGGAGTGTTTGTCAACCGTATCCCAGGAATTCGAGGCCAATTGACCGACTGAACGATTGCATTTGAGCGATTTCTCCACGAGAGGCGTCACAGTCGAGAGTTGAGGATGATTCAGCTCCGTCTCTCATAAGTCATAAGCGACCGGTTCCAAAGTACTGATTTTCGCCATCCGCTCGTCTTCCGCCAGAAAATTCTGCGACGAGCCAAACTGGCTGATCAATATCCCCGGAATCCGCATAGATGGCACGGGGAAATTGGAAGCTCCCTCTCGAGCTGAGGAAAGCTCTTTGAAAGAGAAGCTTGATCTCTGCCTGTCTTTTTCTCGCCGAAAAATCGCCTCGGAAACACTTTCCGCGGAAGATTTTGTCGACTGCGTCACCCACTTCCAAACTGGGTACACGTAGCGTCATCTGGTGGTCAATGAACGCAAAGAACCCTTAAGATTGGTTCAGCAGCGGCAAGCAGCTCGTCTCTCTTGCTCTATTGTCTGCTCCGGTGTGCGAAGGCGGCATTCAGTTTCGAGCACCGCAACTAAACGGAATCTTCTAAAACGTGTAGCGTCGTGGATCCAGTTGAGGTGGTCAACCGCCGTGTTTTGGCGCCTCGCTAAGCTGTGCGAGGAGAATTTGTCGACTAACCGAAGTTCAAGGGACGGAATTGAATTAAGTGCACAGAAAACCGAGGAATTGTGTATCCGTGACTCAACGCGCGAGCTAGAGAGATGTGGATGCGGAGTTCACTCGATTCCTGGATACCATTGGGAAGCAAATCTGGAACCATAGACGTGAGTGGGATCTATCTAGTTTTCTCCCATAGTCCGGGGAGGTGTGACTCTTGGCAACTCCATTACAAAGTCTCAGGGGAAATTAGTTTCCTGAATGCTTCGCCGGGTGTCTGAACTCCACCTCAGATTTCTCGGATCTCAGGATCAGCAGTAGAGGAAGTTTATGCTCCCCGCCAGGATCTCTCTCTCTCTCTTTCTCTCGGGGAGGGCTTTCGGGGTTCAGACCAGAACCATCAAGAATATCGTCGCAGCGACGGGCGATCGAGAATCTTAGAAACTGCTCAACCCAACTCGTATCGGGGCGACGTGGATCCTCCCCTAGATTCGTTCCTGGCGCCAGGTCACCGCACCCAATATATTGGTGAAATCGTATATCTGTCTGTGTCTCTGGATATCGGAATCGATGGGATGACGCACGAGCGACTCGACAGCGGGGCTGATCGGCCAAAACGAAGAGCGCAGAACCTAGGAGATTTGGCCGGCCCCCACTTTCCTCTAATTTTATACGAATCGAACGTTGCTAAATGAACAGAACGACCGGGGCCGTCGAAATCCGCCCTCACTCACAGCGAGGAGGGACGTTTCATAGATAGACGATGGTGACTCTGTAGGTTCACGAGCGACGTGACGATCGATGACAGCGTTCCACTGAATTCAGAGAAGCGGCCTCATCCGAGTTCTATGTCGAGGCGGGAAGTTCGGAGTAGAAGTCAGTTTACTTGAAGCGTGAGCCGTCGCCGACGGAAACTTGAAGCGCCGATCCACGGAGCTAACCGGCTAGATCTGTTCCAGTTCATCCGGAATGTCCCAGAAAACGGAACGACGAGAGGCTTGTTTCGGGCGGATGTTTTCCAAATTCAAGAGAATGGAAGCGATGAGCTTCGCTGCTTCGATATCGAGCGAGCCTCGCTGGAATTAATGAAGGACCCCGCGCGGTTCGTAGCTGAGCACGGTAGTCGGGACAAGCATGCATAGAACTCGGATTTCCTCGGCGAAGAAAAAGTGAATGTGTTCTGGAGATTAGACTCCCCGAGCTCGGCTTCCGCACAAGGAAAGTTCACCAAGTATCGGGCGAACGGCGTCGTTGAAGAGGATTCAATCGTAGTCTATCGAAAGTGAAGATCGACACAGCTCAGTCGTCCTGCTATAGTATACGATTGTTGTCGTCGCACTTGGAATACTTCGAGTAATTGCTTGACTCGCGCGAACTGACCGGTTAGAGTAGCTAATCGATGATTGCCCATCTTTCGCTAGCTCGACGGCTCAGTTCGTCCGCGTTCACACCGACGGTTCCGATGGTGGTTTCGAGCGGGAGGAGATGGCGCCGCTCATGATTCTTCTTCTACAAGTAAAGTAGTCAGCCAGACAGTCAGTTGGTCGGTCGACCTGGCAACTCGAATCTTAGCGTCGCTCAGGCAAAAGCAAGCGCTGCCGGCCACGACCCACCGGTGGCTCCTTTCGCGTCGGTCTTCCTTTCTGGCTTGTAGCCATCAACTGGAACGTTCGTCGAGCAACGCACACCGAGAATGTTCCGTAAGCAAGCGACCGCTTCGTCGACAATCTACCGATTTCGACATTATCTACGGACGCGGAAGACCTCCGCAAATCTCGACGGCGGCTCCGGAGCGGCTCCCACCCGCGCTTTTTGATCGTACGCGCACGTCTTAAGGAATCGAACGCAGCTCCGAAGATGTTTGCCGTTGAGTAGAGCAGCCGAGTTCGCTCAAAAATCGATTCAATCCTTGATCGTTCGGCAACGACTGTGTCTTTTTTGTTTGTTGAGACTACTCCGAAGCGCCTCGTTCGGTTGGGTCTTTCCGCCGCAAATGTTGGTTCAGACCTGTCCGCAGATGCTTCTCTCAAGTGAATATAATTTAACGAAGCGTGCCTCGATACTGCTGACGCCGCGGTTTTTGCGCGCCGTTCGACCGCTGGCAGACCACCTGGGACGTTCGTTAGGTGAAATATGGATTTTTATTTCTGAGGTGTCACGTTGTCTACTGGAGTAGCATTGCCGGCAGACTGAATCACTGAACATACGGCCAGCCGGAAGGAGTGCCCGAGTAATCGTGGCGTTACCACACGCGTTGAGCAGATCGAGAGCTTTCCGACTCCCCACGCTTGCAATTCCACACCTCGGAACTCGACCCTTTGTCCTGACTCGACGATTTTTACGGAGAGGCTCAGATGTTTCCAGGAATCGATGTTCATGAATGGACATCTAGCCTCCTCCACTTCCCTGTTCGAGAAGCGTCTGCTTATATTCCAATAGGCGGGCTCCTCGATTCGACGCATTCGCGGAACTATGTATTTTCCCGCTATGGATACATCGCTGGCATTTTGAGGTTTCTGGCTCCGCTCGCGGCTCCCACCCCCATGGTGGGAAATCGGGAAAAGTCGGAGCTTCAAGGGAGAACATCGTGTCCAACTCCTGAATTCCGACTCGATTGAAACGAGTCTCAGGGATGACGGCCTGCTGTACGGGTGCTTCTTCTATGGTGAACTCTCAAAATAACATATCGAATCTTTGATGACTGCCATCTGTGTCTTAGACAATTGTGACACCGGTCAATGATGTGTCGCTGAGATGAGAGCGAGGGGGACTGACATGAGCTTCGGAGAGTTGGCGGTGGCGGGTGATCTAAGTCGCGATGACCGTGAATCATGTCAGTGCGTGTATGTCGGTCGAATCGTCCACATTTCCAAAAAGCCGGGATTGAGCTGCTCCACTCCTGTTGCCTGTCGCTATCCTGGACTGCCAAGCCTTCCTGCTTCTATTTCTGGGATGCCTGACTCTCGGATCTTATTCCTTGATTCTTCGAGCTCTGCCGGTCGTTGATTGTGGAAGAGGCTCGCAATGCAGGTTTCGTAAGAAGTCCTGTGTTCCGGCATTGTATCATAGTCCTCATCGACCTACTTGACTCATGGGACGCGACTCAAATATTCGCCGTTGATCAATATTTAGTATTCTCATTCTGATACGGTCAGCTCAGAGCTCTGTCGGATGAAACGTTTTTCCGAGGGGGCAAATACCCGATCTGTATAGCCGAGGAAGCGACCCGCAGACGACCGTAATTAAGGATGATGTCATAAGCCGATTCGGAAGGTTCTTTTTGCCGTTGCTTCCCGAATGTCTCACCAGTCAGGCGATCTACTCAATAAGAGATCTCCGTAATCCGATATTTATTCCCTTTCTGACATGAGCGTGCGAATCGAGATCCGGAATCTCGCTTGTAGCGTTGGAGAACGACGAACGCGGACAGGCCCCAATGAAGAGCTCAACAGAGAGAACAACTCCCGAGAAGCTAGTCAAAGTGTCACCCGCCAAAAGGGAGGTTTCCATTCGATCCGGACCCAGCCTCATTCGTGCGAGTGAAAATTTTAAGGCGGTCTGAGACTCGCGGAATGGAAGTTCCCGATTCGATCGGCAGCTGTAACTATTGACTGACTGAGACGAGCCAGGAGAGGCGATTAAATGCAGTTGTAGCTTCGTAGACATTGATTACGAAGTAATTCAAACATGGAGTTCGGGAGCTCCAATGAAATCAATCACCGGAGCCCCTCCGGAGGACTGAATTTGCTCGTGAGGCCTGCGCGCTTTTCCCCCTTTGGGAAACATGCACTAGGTGGAACGGTATTTCAGCGGGATCGCGGACGACTCATTATTCGATTTTGATTCGTCGTCACTTCGTAGATTGATGTGAAAGTCCTTCTGCCCACGTCGCGTCGGCGCCACAGCTCGCTGCGTGCGGCAAGGGCATTGGTTCGTTCGACATTTGTGTGTTCATCGAGACCGGGATCTCCGATGAGGAAAGGCCGGCTATATCGGGGGCTAAGCCGGAAGATTCCGATCATGTGTCTTTTCACCAGAAGTCAAAACTCCATTCTTTCGGATTTTCTTCTCCTCTGCCGATTACCTCTGTGGATTCAGTGTTCCGGACACGTGGGAGATGCGGAGAATCATCGACCGAGGCTCGTTCTGCTTGGTTCCGGGAAGCGGATGAAGCCGAATCACATTAGGACATCACGATCTAGAGGTACACGTGTCACATCTGAATCAAAGTGACAGCTCAAAAATCCACAGCTCGATATGGTTACGCGTGAGCGTGAGCTGATTCACTGATTTTCGAAGTCGTGCGTCACCATCGATTCGACGAGACTCGATCGCAGACGCTCTTCGGAGTCATCCGCGGCTTCTCGAAAGAAAGGTCAGCAGTTTAGCGATGAGTTGGCATTGCCGCCTGTCAACGACGCAACCTTCCGTTTGCACCACTTAGAAGCCGACTACGAGGCTGCTGGTGACGCCGTTTGACACCGATCTGTTCAATACTTGCGCCGCTGCAATTGGATCCCGGGATTACGATGAATACCCACTCGAGACGGTTCCTCGGAACCGAGATGCCTGAGTGCAGTTGCCCCTTTCCATATCAAGCGACAACGTATCCGAGAGGAATGGCGCACTACGTCTGCGAATCTCCAGCCAGGAAAAGTTGGAGTCTGACTTGAAGCTCCGGCCCTCCGCCATTCTTTTCGACCGTGGAGAGAGCTTCATCGTTGGGTTGGGATAATCGTGTCGCAATCCGCATGCGAAGCGCTCGACGTCATTGTATACCCCACAACGAGCTGGTCGTACGAGGAGAGGGCCAGGCACGATCTCGAGAGCCGGCGAAAGGTACTGAATCAGGCTCTGCTGCAGGTACACGCTCACCTGCTGACCGAAGACAAGTCCAACCCGCGAATCGAGTGGTACGGTGAGACGCAGCTCGGATAATATCTTGTTCCCTCTCCTTCCTGGGGTGAATGAGGGGTCTCTCCGAGGACTCGTTCGTGGGTACCTGGTATTCCTCTTCACTTTGGAACCTGTGGTTGCCCCCGGCTCGACACGATGAATCCGCTCAAAATACGTGATAGATATGGTAATTCTAGTACTAGTCCGTGAGGATATCGGAAACTATAGCGTCAAAAAAAACATAGAGCCTGCTGCCAAGATCACTCAAGGCGGTCGGGAGAGGACCGTCTCTGACATGTACATCGCGATCGTTCTCGGACTTCTTTCTCGGACTCGCAGAACCCTACAGCTCTCTCACATTTAGAGAGATTGTTGATAGTTTTGCGACGCCAGACGAAGCTCACATGAATGCTTCAAGGACTTGCTTGCGGAAAAAATGTTCGGGGAAAACGACGGAATGTCAAGTCTGGGACAATGAGCGTAAGAAGAATCAGGTCATGAAACTTGCGGGTTAATCACCGACTTGGGCGTCGAACCCTGCGAGATCGTCGTCGGAACCCTTGAGTCCCATGGGAATTCGGGGGTGGAACCCCTCAAATCGGCAAGTCCATGGAACCTGTTCTGCGAGCCCTTGCCTTACCGGACCTGCATGTCCTGGACTATTCATTATCCTGGAATACTGATTGTGCGAGTATCGGTGCGTTAATTCGAGCGGCTTTACCGGGAGACGAATTCTATTCGAAAATGGAGGTCCACTCATGGCGAGAAGATGCTCCTGAGACCTTCAAATGGAATCAGGAAGCTTAGAGCTACAACGCAATCATTGTCCCAGAAGTGTTGAGGTCCGGAGTCCAAAAGTTCGAGAATAGAAGCTATTTGGCTAGGGTGAAGAGGCAGACCCGGACCACTAATTCAAGGTCCCTGTGAGCCGAGGAAGTTATCATGCGCAGAACGCGGATTGACATTCATTGTGCGGATATCTCCGTAGGAGCCTTGACGCATCGAACTGGCGGTAGCATGCTCGAGATCCCCTTTCCGTCTTGTCTCTCTCTACTAGAGAGCTAACGCTGATGTGAAAGACCTCTCATCGTCATCTAATGCTTTCGGCCTCAGCCCTACTCTTTTGACGATTCCCAGAATCGAGTTTCGCTGGAGGAGGAACTCTGCTTCCTTGATGACGAGAGGATCTCCTTGAAAAATTGGTTTTCAAAAGCGGATATAGAAATCAATCAATTGTTATTCAGGACAATTCATTCTCCCGGAAATGGACAAGCTAGTGCCGCACATACAAGTTAGTGGCGTCTCTCTGAAGTCGATTTCTGGACTCGCAACTCCGGTGCATATTCGCCCGGCCTAAGCGGGCTACATACCGACGGATCTGCCCCGCGAGACCCCGTTTCGGCGGAGTCGAGGTACCCCGAGGGTACGAGGAATTCAAAAGATAGCCGAGCTCCGGGGGGCAGCATGGTTCGATGAACGAGCTCTCCGGAAATCGAAGCGGCCCCGGAATCGGAGATCAAATTCCTGAAGGAAATCATCTTTCATCGCATTTTTCATCAGAATGTTTGAATCGCACATTTTCAAATTCCTGGGCTCGTCGATCCAGAGAGATCGCCTCAAATATCACCGGGCGCGATGGATACGTGCGTTCTCTAAACAGGAATACTGTTCAATCGATAGTCAATATCGGAAATTCGACCCGTTTCTTAGATCCGGCCGGCGCTTCACGCAGATGGCTTTCGCGACCTCCCCCTCCTCGGTGTTCCGAATCGAGTCGACGCCGTACCGCTTCGAAATCTACCACGAAGCTGAGATCGACATCATTCCGGCATCTCGAATCGCGGATAATTGAAGGTACGAATTCTCAAGGTCGCCTAATGGACCGCGACTCATGCAGCAGCCCCCAGCAGCGAGGTTCCGACTTCCAGCGAATTGCGGAGAGGGAGGGGAAGGAGAGAGATGATATGTTCTGTACTAATTGGGCGAGATCGAGGCTTAAGACTCCGACATGATCTCCCCTCCCCTGCCAGGGGCGGGGTTCTCCCATGATCGTTCCGTTCGCAAGTCCATCTTTGAGATTTTGCTCAAAAGAGACTCGACTCGACTCCGCGAAATCATAAGCAGAGATTCTCTCGTAGGTCTTCCAACTGCGGACATCTGATAAGTGAAAGGCCTTAGAATTGGGTGAATCGAGGAGAAGAGTCAACACACGGACTGGTCCGCAAGGAGTCAACGATCATCTGTGAGAAAAACCGCTGACTTCAGGAAAGAGGAAAAATGAACGTCGGGAAATTGCTCTTCGAAAGGAGGGGTAGTCTGAAGGATTCCGGGTATGTATCATCATGTCGCTCAGGGTTCAAAGAAATCAGGGGGATTTCCCGGGCCTTCGGAAACTATCAATGAGCATTTCGTTTGTCAGCGATCTGAGCCAGGGCCTAATAATTTACTTCATGTCGCAGTGAGGTGCGGAACCCTGACGAAGCCGGAGGCAATGCCATGCTGAGACGTCTCTCAGCCACTGCTGCTCTCCTGAATTCGCATGTGAAATTCATGAAATCCGGCAACAACAGCAGCAACCAACAGAATGGACTGTCGTCTGCGAGCCTGGCCGCTTCTTCGTCGTCGTCGTTACAATCGTCTGCGAGAGCTGCGGTGGGAACGGGCGCGGGCGCCTCGAGCTCGCTGTCATCAGTCGCAGCGGCAGGAGGAGGGAATCTCACGACTGAAGCAGACGACCCGAGCAGCAATTGTAGCAGTAACACCACCAGCAGTGGTGCTGTTATTGGTGCGGCTAGTGGCGGAGGGGCTGGTGCGAAAATGTCTGAGACAAACGACAAGGATAAAGCTGGCCACCAACTCAAGTGGCCATCCTCGAAAGATGACTACGAACTCGGCGAAGTGATCGGTGAGTGCTCGAGAACGTTTTCTGGCGGTATCCGCCTCCGTGTTCCATAGCTAGATCCGTCAACGACGACGACAACAACTACATAAAGCCCGAACAACGAATCACAGGAGAATCGGCGGTTCGACCGTGATTTCTCCCCTCATGAGCTTTTGTGGACTCCCATCGAATGGATCTGACCGCCAACTTTTTTCGGTGTGCGATATTTTTTTCGTGGATCATAGAACACTACACGTATTGTTGTGAGATCTTCGTTCCGAAGGCTCTTTTCCGCGCTGGATCGACACGCCGACTAAAAGTCGCCGGTTTTCCTCCCGGATCGCGAATGCATCGCGAGTTTTCGAATTTTCCTGAGCTTCCTCTTTCCCGAGTAGTCAGTCAGGGCTCATTGGTTCTCTTCTGGGACCTCGGAGAACCATGGAAGGGGAAATTTATTCTGTCTGCTTCAGAACGCAGTCCTACATCGATTCCGGGGACACTGTGACGGTAACCAGCCGGTCATACCCCCGCTTGACCCGTAGAGAAGGAAACCACGCGCATCTTGACCGAGCGCGCGCTTTTCACATTTATCCGCGGTGGCTGAAGGCGACTGCGCCTGAGGTTTCCCCGGGGGTTGAAGCTCTGTTCATGGAAAAGAGCTGTCCAACAGACTGCTATGCGGCGCGAAGTACCGGGTCCTCATCGACGGTTTTCACTACACTGGTGCCGGTCGCTTTGCACTAGAATCTAGAGGAATATACGGATTCGCATAGCGCTCCCGACCCCGGCGTGGGAGCTCCTCGGCCACTCGAATGCTCCCTGCCGATCGCAATGATTACCCGAATCTATGCAGTTTTCGGAACTCATGACTAGCGGAGGGACTTATTTACTGCGCCGCGCTTTGACCTGTTAGCGAAAGCTTAGAGCGTGAACGGCGACATTACAGGCAACTGGACAACATTCATTCAACTCTCTTCTTTGGGTGACGCGACCCGCCATGGGAAGCTAGAGATTGAACTCAAGTAGAGAATGCCGCGTCCATCGTCTGAACCACGACGATTCGTTGCTCAGAGTGGCGAGCAGGCAGTCCACTGCGCCCCGTGTACATGGTCATTCGCCTGCCTATCTGTCATTCTTCGGAAGGTGCTCATAATCCGACTCAAGTGCTCGGGAATGAGTCACGAATAACGCAAATTCATGAGCTCGCTGATTAGGATTCTAATCGACGGTTTCACTTCTCCGAAACATGGCGACTCTCGCCTCTGAGAAGATTGACGTCTCCTGCGTTGCTGCTCAGCCGAGCCGCTGGATTTGAGTCCCAGTAAAGAATCAATTGTACTCTCTTGGCGTTCTTCGCTCTGAAGAGAAGCAGCCGCAAAATCTACGATCAAGATCCCGCTCGACCCTTCTTATATCCAGTATCACGCTTGGGGTTCGCAATCACGGCGGTTTCTCTAATCAAGCGACGCGATATACGATTGAGTGGCTGCGAGTCGAGTAAATGCTTTAGGTAGGGAGACAATCAGAGTACGCTCTCCTTTTGTCGACGATCCCTCTCGAAATCGAGGCATTACGTCGGATACGTCCACACTCATGGAGCCCGGGCTGGGGTGATATCTCGCCTCCCGGAGAGCTGTGAGTTCTCTGAATATCTCGCTCGGATGCGAGAGGTCCCAAGCTATTCTGCGTGATCTCGCTTGGGAGAAATGATCATACCATTCGGTATAATAACGTCGTATAAATTCTTCGTCGAAATTCCAGGTGTCGGTGCGACGGCCATCGTTCACGCTGCCCTGTGTCTTCCTCGGAAAGAGCGTTGTGCCATAAAACGAATCAATCTCGAGAAATGGAATACGTCCATGGACGAACTTCTGGTGAGTAGTCCGCCCTATCCGGCTACCGAATCAAGAGATGCCCCCTAATTTTGTCGTGTTTCGGTCTCGAGTGCCACCGAATCCGACTGTCTGAATCCCACACACGACGAAAATCACGCTGTTGACACTTTGCCAAACTTCGATCATCTTCCTCGAGAGGGTACTTACGACATTCATTCTCGGGGCGAATAGTGTCGTGAAAATTATACCACGCTCAAATACGACTCGCTCCAGAGCGAGAACGTGCGATTCGATTGCATCGAGGGGGACGTGCTGTCGGAATGATAATTCTATTCCGAAGCGATGATAATCGATGGGCCATGCCCTGAGTCCTTGTATCTGCCGGAACGGCGCTCTGTGTGAGTGACCGTCATTATGTACAAGCTCGACTCTCGCGGTTGCCTCCGTCTCCATCTATTCTTACCATCGCACGACGCCCGATGTAGGATTCGCCTTAACCTGGCATCGTTCGCAATATTCCAGAAAGAGATCCAGGCCATGCGAGCTTGCAACCACGAAAACGTGGTGTCGTACTACACGTCGTTCGTGGTCAAGGATGAGCTATGGCTGGTGATCAGACTCTTGGCTGGTGGCAGCTTGTTGGACATCATAAAGGTTCGCGAAATTTCATTGCTGATGGAACACTTACTTACTTTGGTGATACTTTGGTGAGGGCCTCTTTGTGACGGCGATATCTGAATACTCGATTCCCTCCATCAGCATAGAGTCAAGACAGAAGACTGCCGAACAGGGGTTTTCGACGAAGCGACCATAGCGACGGTCCTCCGAGAAGTCCTGAAAGGACTCGAATATTTCCACAACAACGGACAAATACACCGAGACATAAAAGCCGGCAATATCCTGTTAGGCGAAGACGGCACTGTCCAGATCGCAGGTTCGTTGCAGAATCGCGATCAATTTTCAATCATCAGACAGAATCCTAATTTAGTCTGAGTTTCCCCTGACAATCGGTCTATTCGCATTAGATTTCGGAGTCAGTTCATGGCTCGCCACCGGTGGGGATCTATCGAGACAGAAGTCCCGTCACACATTCGTCGGAACGCCCTGTTGGATGGCTCCCGAGGTCATGGAACAGGTCACAGGCTACGATTTCAAAGCCGACATATGGAGCTTCGGTGAGTCTTCGATTTTTTCCCGATCGACTCAAGTACGCTGCCGGCTCCGGCAGCCCTGCGGAAGCGGTCCGAGGCGAAGTACGATTCGTCGTTTCTCTGCAGGAATCACTGCCATGGAGCTGATAACAGGGACAGCGCCATACCACAAGTACCCTCCAATGAAGGTACTCATGCTCACACTTCAGAATGACCCTCCCACACTAGAATGCGTGGGCGATGATAAAGATCAATTCAAGGTGAGTCGAAAGAAGAAACAATCACGACATGGTGCTCTATCGCTTCCTGAATCTCGCCCGCACGGTCACGCAGACTCATCTGGTTTTGACGATGAGCTCGACCCGAAACCGTCATAACCACTTGAGCCAGCTCACATCGATTATTATTGTTGTCATGAGACCTTTTCGTCCAACGCTCGAATTTGCTCTCTTCCAGGGCTATGGGAAAACAATTCGGAAAATGATCTCAGAGTGCCTGCAGAAAGATCCATCGAAAAGACCCACAGCGTCGGAATTGTTGAAGCATCCGTTCTTCAGGAAAGCCAAAGATAAGCGTTACCTAGTGCAAACGTTGCTGTCTTGCGCCCCCACGATCGAACATCGCGCACAAAAACTCAAGCACAGTAAAAGGAACCCGGGAGCGTCTGGACGTCTTCATAGGTGAGCTTTTTTGAGGGCAGGATCCGGGCACGTGCCCCGTGTCTGGAGTCTCGTAGGGCGTTCTCCGAATCGGGGATCACAGTCTGTCTGAGGGACCAGCGAGCAAGCGGATTTTGAGCAGCATTCGACGACGATAGGAAGACAGAACACGAAAAAACCTCGACGAGACAACTAGAGATCGCGCATAGCTCGAGAGTGAAGGGAGGGCGAACAGAGTGTTCGCCCAAGCTCGTGTACCGTTCTTAATGATTCGATGCTCGTCTGGGCTGCGCGGCCCTCTAAGAGCTCTACTCCCTTGGAAACAACTCATTCTCTTCCATCTTGACTTCACTCAGAAGGGGGAGAGACACCCGATAGCTCGTCGAGTTTGGCTCAATTCCCGTTGTTGTTGTCGCTGATGTTGTTGATGCCGCTACTGCTGTTGCTGTCGCTTCGGAGAATGTCTTACCGTATGAAGCTGTAATTATCATTTTTCATGGTATAACTTCTCCTGAGCGGCACGCGGTTTTGTTCTCTTCTGAGCGAGAGCCGACTGATGTAGAGGTGCCCGAGTTCGTTTGAGAACGTTGGTGTGACAGCAGGGCTCCTCCGCTGGACTTGACCGGTGAAGCTTGCTTCTGCTCGAGCTTGGACACCGAGTGCCGTGAATCGGAGCTGGTGATAAGGGGAACTGAAGTTTGCTCTATCCTTTCAGGACTGAGACAGGAGATTGGGTGTGGTCGGACGGAGAGGGAGGCAGCAGTGGGGAAGAACTTGAAGCTGGAATTGTGGGCTCAGGAGTCGGTCGTGGAAGGGGAGGCGTAACTGCCGAGGAGTTGGCGGCCCGACAGGAGGCCATCTCACGTGCTAACCAGAGCACTTCATCATCAGACTCCGGAACGACGGGGCCTCCATCTCTCGGCATAGAGATCTCCGCCTCGCCACGACCTGCGAATGGAACTGTAAGTGAAAACCTCTCGGGAATTCGTGGTCCTGTGAAGTCCATGATAGATCGAACAGATAAATTCTACCAATATGATATCTCTCAGTTTACCGAATGGAGAAGGAAGCCATTAACCAATATGTGTCTCTGCTCCCACAGCAAAGTCCTTCGTTGGCAGCAGCTGGTACTGCACCAACTGAAGTCTCCACAGCTGCCTTGTCCGTATCGGGCTTAGCTTCTCCGGTAGCCAACCAACCTGTTGTGGAACTCGCCTTGAGGATACGAAACGGGAGGAAAGAGCTCAACGATATCAAGTTCGAATTCACAAGAGAAAAGGTGAGATAGCTCATGAACTTATTATCGATCAATGATGGCGCTCTCGACTCGGACCATGTACTGACTTCATCATTTTCAAAAAGGATACGTCAGACGGAATCGCTGCAGAACTCGTCGGTGCAGGGCTCGTGGATGGGAAGGATAAGGTTATTGTGGCTGCGAACCTACAAAAGCTTGTGGATGGTACCTCTAATGTCAAATCTCTAATTTTCCCTCTGGTGAGTCATCGAACCTCTCCGCAATTATATTCAAGGACAATATCGAAATCATGAGCTCTTATCCCTCTGATGCTTTGAGCGGACCGGGTCTGGAGAGAGACTCAATGAAAACTTCCGCTTTCAGACCACCGATTTTGAAGCTATGCCAGTTCCTGACCAGCGGACCCTGATGGGATTCGCGCAGCTTTCCATTGTGGAGTGACAACTCCGATAGGAGTTCGATGCTCAAACGGGCATCTCATTGCTCCTAGAAGAGCTGATGCTGTTCCAAATCACTTGAATGTAGAGGATTTCGAGAGCCCGGACTGAATCTGGAAGAGAGGGACACCCGTGCAGACGTCACGCTTCGGATCGAGAGAATTCGTCTGATCTGCCCAGCTTAAACCTTCATCTCTCAAGCCGAGTCCATGTACAAACAAAGCAGCTGGCTCTGTGCTGCTGTGGGTTCATGAAGATGAGTCCTGTTTCGTGAGATAAACATATATACTTATATGCAAGGTTCCAGTGGGGTTTGCGTAGTGGAATCTAGGGAGTACTACTTAAGATCTTCGTCCGGAGTCGGGATGCCTTCAGGTTCAGAGCCATCGAGATCCACCTCACCTCAATTCGCTAGCTAATTTCAACGCCGTCGATTCCTATCCAGAACGTTGTAGTGAAACTCGGTTTATGTGATTTTCCTGCGAAAGGAGACGAGGGGTAGGTACACCTAGCTAGGTGTACTGGCTTGTGAAAGCTCCTATTCCGTTGGGGGAGGGGGGAACGAAATCTCTTCAGTAAGTCTGGATTCCGTTAGAGCCTCCATTTGCGGAATATTGATTATAATGATGATGACAAGGTAGGAGGATGATCAGGGCTCTGCTGAAATCGAAGAAATGCTTTATTTTCGGGGAGGGTGACGACGAGATAGTCCTTTGGTGAATTGAGGAATATCGCCTCACGTACACTTAGCTTTCTGGACGTCCGAAAGGAATCGCACTAGTTTTGACGCAGAAACGGTGATTGTACACTAGATCTCCGTGACCATTATCTGTGTACGGAGTTTCCTATACGAATGATGATGACTACTTGTGTTGCTGATTCACGATCGACGCATCGGATGACTCAAATACCTGAATCGCTGGGACCGAAACTTAGCGGCGGCCACAGGAAAAATATTTCTCCTATAATGATGTGCCGTCGAGTTTCTACTCCGACGCCAGGTGTTCCTCCCAATTATCCCCGTTTTCGACCTGTTCGTGGCGAGGTAGCGGACATCAGTTTGGGAGGGACTTCAAATTGCGGTGAATCCGGTACTTTGAGTCAGAATGAAAAATTCAATCCCAGTAAATCTCTCGCGGTGTGCCAGGATACGGATCATCGCTAAGACTTCCGTCTCGATTCTTAGCCACATATAGGTATTCGTCCCTCGGAGGGGCACTGGAAGTGAGTTCTTTATGCTTGAGATATGTACGTAGTTGTACTCTCTGAGGGAAAACTCTTAAAGCTCCGATTCCAAAGCCTTGAGCGGCCGTGAAGGGAAATGTAAAATGATTCTGGGCTCACCAGCTAAACACGGGAGAACTCCTCTCGGTAGGAATGGATCAGTGCATCGTGGATGAAGCTTCTCCACCTTTGAAACTTTGACGAAACAAGCTCTCCGGATGCTTATCCGATCGGAGACGTGAAACCAAAGGACTAGAGCACATTTGGAGGGCTCGTCGATGGCTCATTTTCTGCGGGGAACGAGGGTAATCGGCCACTTGGGCTTGATAAAGTCCTCAAGGCCCTTAGAGCCACCAGACACCGAAATATTCACGACAATGATCACGATGGAGACACTCACGACAATAATTATGGAGACATCATGTAAGGAGAACGATTGTAATAAATAAATGTACTGTTAAAGCTGTTAGAATAAAATCGGTGCCTTCAGTCTTGATTTTTCGACCGAATTCGAACTCGCTCCATCACGGACCCGTCTCGATCGGCCCCCTCCGCCGATTAGTGAGGAGTGATAGTTCGTATCTTGGGCGGAAAGTCCGCGTTCAGTTCTCCGAGAAGCTCACCATTGTTGTTGCCGTGGAGGGAGGAGAGATTTCCATGGCTTCACGGTGAATCCAGAGTTTTGGATCCCTGAATCAATTCGGGTTTTGGGAGAAATTTTGCATTGGGAGGATACCAATCGCAGTTGTTGGGTGACTCTCGAGCCAGGACGAAAATCGAGCCCGAGAACTTCCGAGCTAAGTAAGTAAGATCTACTGGATGCATCATGCTCAGGATCGGCGCGGCATTCAGGCAGGTTTGCAATGCAATCAGACCGCTGCGCGGCTATCATCATAGGCTACGCGAAACATGTCGTAGCTCCAGCAGGTTCCGAGACCCAGGAGGAACCTGGATCCCAGGCTTGGGAAGGGCAGGAATTGGGAAGGGCAGGCAGCAGAATGGATTTCGGAGAGTAATCTGGGACGAGAAACTTGGTAACGAGACTGCCGAGCCTGCAAGAGCTTCTGAGTCTCTGCCTCGATCCCCCCACCCCCGACTCCTGTGTGAGCTCCGGCGGAACTGTGGATTGTAGACACGATTCAGCGTCTGAATCGCGACCAATAGCCAATGGAGCAAAAGCAATCCGTTGCAATGGAGTCAGCAATTTTCCGTTGAGCGGGGGAACCCACCGACCTCCGAGCTTGGGGTCGACGCGACGCAGAAGAGCACCACTCGTGCCTGTTATCGAGCAGGTCATTTAGAAGAGCCCAGCACTCGGTGATGAAGGATTGATGCGACATGTCTATTCCATTGTTTATGAGATTATTCCTTGTCGAAATCCGGCAGTCGATGCCCGAGGTACCTCATGGGAGGAGATCGACGGCTTTCGCATGTAAAACTATCGTTCTTAGTACAAAACTCTAGGCATTGAGTCGTCCTGCCGTCTCAGGGCTCTACGGTTCCTGTCGAACGGTCTGTAGAACATTTGCTTGGAAATTGGCACAGGCGTCTTCCACGTTGCAATGAATCTTTATTGACGACCCGAGATGAGATGCATCACAAGGCATCAGGGGAGGGGTCAAACATGCTTCTGTCCGACGTGAAACCCGCCAGCGCTGCACTCATATGAGCCAGGTGAGCAGTGCACAACAAGTCCGTCGGTGAGCCCCAACTCATCAAATCCAATCGGTCATCACTCGTCACAGTACTTCCGCTACAAGAGCGGAGAATCTATGACCAAGTTTCGCGCCTACCGTTAGTTCCCCTTGGTCCTGGAGAGGGCGCTGCCCTCGAAGCCCCATACTGCTCCACAGAGCTTCCAGGGGGAGCCACGTTATACCGTATCCTAGGTTCAGTGAACTCCACGAAGTCCTCTGCAGTCAGAGCCACCGCTGACGCTTTTTCAAATCATCGTTACCTCAGGGTAAAATCGCATACAGCTTCGGGATCGCTACCCCTGGAAGCAGTCCGAATCGAAGGCACCCAGCTTGCCCATTCGATTACAGCGACAAGTCGAGTCGCAGCTCTCATACGAGCAACTAGTGCATCCTGTGCGCGAGATTGTGCCCTCTTCCCCGGAGTCACAGGCGTAAGTGGAAAACTGGGAGTATCCGCATCCGAGTCGCCGTATTCCACTGTCTGGATCGGATAATTTCCAGGCTGCAGTCGCTTTGGGAGACTATACATAGAGATTCAAAGGAATACCGGCGACGCCACGTGAGCGTACATCCACTTTGCGGATTCATGTCCTCATGGATTCGCGACCAGAGATTCGAATGATTCTATGCTCAGGAGTAGCGCTCCGGACGGATTCATCTATGCTGGCCGAATATCGTTGGTTATCCAGGGAAATCCCACTACAGGGAAGACTTAGGTCGCTATCGATTCCAGAGCGAGAGCGCCGGAAGTTCCTCATTTTCGACCCACGAGGATTCGTCGGTGGATGCGCGACGAGTCGCTTTAAGATTCTTTCTACTCCCGAAGAATACTGCACTTTAACGTTCTGATCAGAGTTGGAAGACCTGTCTGAACCCTTCGAGATGTTCCCGTTCGGAGGCGCGATTAGGACTTTGTTGAGTCGACTGACGATGCACCGAGTCGAGCTTGGAGCTCCTCGCGGATTATCTGAACCGCACAGCGGGGGTTCTCCTCGGGGATCGCAAGCAGCCTCGGTGATTGATTAGGAATTTCACTCTATTCGAGAGCCTGATCCGATACAATCGGAAGGAACCTTAATCGGGGACGACTCAGATTCAGCATCGTCTCAGATATATTCCAGAGGATTCCTGCTGATTTCCCGCCGGCCACGATCTATCCGCGGTCATACGAGTTAGTTCCGTAACGGTATCCAGCCATGGGCGGGATTCTGTCTGATTCTCCTTGGACGATCCAGAACGACTCTCGGAGAGGACCATATCCACAGGGAAAAGTGCTCTGTCCTGCTATTACAGCAGAATCCGTTCAGATTCCCTGAAGAGTCCTGTTGTTCCGACCTCAACTCGACGGAGCCCTCCGAGGAACACTTAACGAGCGGTCGATCGGACCATTAGACAGTTAGTCCTCTCAAATCACCCCCACAAGCTAAACCATTTGCTCGAAGTGATATAGGGCATTGATTCGAGCCTGCCGATCCTGTTTATCAAGCGAATGAATATCGGTTCGGCTGGTGAGCTCGGACCGGTAGCAGACTCGGAAGCATTCTTAACGGGCTCGCGACCTCATTAAAAAAATGTTGTCATGCTGGAACCGAGGAATCCTCGACGGCTCTCCGTTTGGAGCAAGGCGAAGTCTAGGAGAAAAGATCTCGAGTCGAATGCCGCAACAGACGTCCCTCCCAGCAATTGCCCGATCGCCGCCCATGACGGAGCGATTCTTTCGCTTGTTCCGGCCCATGTGGCGAGAATCTGCGCTGAGGTGTCGTTATTGGATACATCTACAGATGTTGCGGTGGCGGAAATCTATTTTTCGACTCGTGTATCGCAGACCACTTAAGAACCCTCAATCCTATTTAGCAGCGTTCGACCCCCTTCGTATGCATTGGTCTCGTCTCGAGGAGCTCTGAACTTCCATCGATCGATAAGCGACAGGCGTCGCGAACTCATCGAGGGCTTTCATTCAATCGCATGTTCCACTGCTGCCAAATCATGGGATTCGCCGAGTTCTAGGAAATTCCATCCCCCTCCCCCTCCCCCGGAAGCATGTTTTCACACTCCCCTTGTGTTAAAGTCCGGATCGATCTGAAATCTTAAGAGGACGACTTGCGTTCCAGATCTGGCGTTGCTCGTGAGCGAATCGGACTGACGCCGTCCGCTTGTATTCCGGAAGCGATCCCACCGAATCGCCAAAATTTCTTTCTCATTCCGACAGAGTTTTACTTCCACTACCAACTTCTTGAAGAGAAGGTTAGTACTTTTTTTGACTTGCGCGCCAACCCTCTGAAAGTCCGTGGAGACATCCGTCATATATTATACTTCCTCTCCCAATCAGGACTCCGTTCGTGACGTAGCTCTATCCAGAAATACTCTCGCTGGTCGATATGCATGTCAACAACAGCGGAAGTCGCGACCACCGCATCAAATGGAACCGCTAAATCCATCAGAATAGATCAGACCGTGAAGTTGTAGTCCGCGAATCGGGCGAAAGTCTTTCCAGGTTTTCGTGCCCATTCCCCATGTGGCATTTTAACTAAGAGAAGGACGAACACGGCCACGATCTTTCGGGATAGCAGTCTCCACCTCTACGAGGAATCTGGAGCTCGATGAAAGCTGTTTGCGAAGCCCTCGCTTGGCTGCTCAAGCGAGAGCTATATTTAGTGTTTGTTAGCGAGCATAAGCGGTTCGCGAAACTTCAATCTCGTCTTCACGAATCTCCCCGAATCTAGTCTTCCCCCACAAGTGACCTATGCCTCCGGGCCCAGCTTGCTGAAAGAACGATGCCGTTCCAAAAGACTTTCGCGTCGAAGTCGAGACCCCGCGGTCCCGGTGGCGAATATATTCGTTCGCGGCAGTGTTCAGTGTGTGCAATTCGCCCCCTACCGATATGCCACTATCATCATGAGGAACGAGCGGTGAATCCATTTCTGTGGAATTTCAAAAAGAGGATCCGATTGGTGAGATTCAAACACGGAACTCCCTTCTCGTCAACCTCCCCAGGACCCAATCTACCTCGGAATACTGAATGTAATAGACCAGCGCTGATGAATCAGATGCGTTCGCGTCTCGAGAGGGAGAGGGGGGAACGAAGGCTCCTCCCGAATTTCGATCTCCGTGATGGCGAAGTACGGGATTGAGCAATCACATCGGAGACGGAGCTTTCTTGAATACCCTTCTCCACCGCGGAAAAATCCCGCGTGAGCCTTACCCCTCATGTTGGTTTGTGATCCGTCCAGGACAAGGACCGACATGAGTGACCGGAAACGATGCTCGAACAGCTGGAAGGGGGCGGAAGTTCGACCGGAATAACCTTTCGACCAAAGCACGATTGAGGGCCGACGAGACCCTCGAAAGAATCTTTTCGAGATTTTTTTTTTGCTATAAAGAATTGCTGGCCGGACGTGTATGAACCGAGATCCATCCCGTAGTCAATACATTCACACACAAAACAGATGTCGAGGTCATCTTCTCTTCTCTTACCGTGATGCAGCCGCATCGCGTGAATGTATTGGGTCCGTGAGATAGAATGCCGTCTTGGAAAAGAATTGCGGAACTCCGATGATAAGACGGCGTAGAGTTGGATCCTCCTTACCAATTATCGGTCACACTTCCATCGAGAAAGTTCACTCACCATCATCATTAGTGAGCGACCGGGACGATGAGCGACTTCGCTCGGCGCATCCCATTATTTCTTGGTACGGCATCGATGGCTTGAGGCTAAAACCCTTTCCCTTCTCAGGTTTTCTTCCTCGGACCTAAGCGGAGATCTCGATCCTGACTTCGCTCCTGGCGCGGCTGCTGGCATACAGCAGCCCGTCTATGGAGCAAACGCGGAACAGTATGGGGTCGGCCCGACACAGGCCGCCCCATCTGTCCCCAACACCCCGCTGGTCACTGGAGGCCAACCATCTCAGCAAGGCAAGTGTTCTCTCCTCTGGCTGCTTCCCAGTTGAGCAATTGACGAATTTGTGAGGACTTACTGCGTGGTCGAAAGTACCGGCATGAAGAACGCTGGAAGTCTCGTCGATAAGGGGGCTGCCCACGAATTATTTTCTTGACCCGCTGATTGTGCACTCAAGGCTGGACTGGATCGCCAAAGGTTTCAGGATTCCGGATCTTGAACCCCTCACTGAATTTTCCCCGCACGATCTCCAAATCGATTCTCTGACGCAGTCCCGGCTGCTCGAAAGACTGAGGGTAGAGCACCAGGGTCTGTGCAAGATTTATGGATGAATGTCTGAATTCATCTGTCCATCAAGTTCCGAAGCTGAAAGTGTATCAGGCTCATTGGGGGGCCCTTTAAGCCTCGCTGCCCTTCGGTTAGCCGATCGGCGCGGATCAATCAAGAGGAGCCGTCCTCAAGAAGAGGGCCGTCCCCCATGAAGAGAGACTCTTTGACATGATCGTGGCCACCGAACAAGTCGAGGGAATCGGAAGCGTCGATCTTACACTCACTCTTACGGAATTGAAATCCGCTCCACAGATCTAGTCAGCTTGCGAGGCTCATCAGCTACCTCTGCCCCCGCTTCGCCTGCCCGATCGGTCACTTCGTTTCTGTCTAGGGGCGTTTCACTCACGAGCTCTCTCAAAGGAACAGTGTACAACAAAGATCGCCACCTGACACTGCTCGTCATCGATGATCAGACGGTCGACTGGTTAGTTCGATTGAGGCGGATAGATACCACTTGATGTGTTTCACATTTTCCCGCAAGCTCAATCATTACATTCGCATAATTCCCCAGGGCGCGCTATTTCCGTGGACGTAAGGTTCACGGAGACTGGGATATACGCGTCGAGCAAGCTGAATTCAAAGAGCTTCAAGTTTGTTCGTCAACGGAGCACGGAACCACTGTATCAATGGCTTCGCTGAGACAGGGCAACAAAGTGAGATTAGCGCCACGAGATATATTACTGCGGAGATTGGGTTCCGCACCTCGGTTTCCGGCTCCTAAAGGCGCTTTCGTTTTCTCGCAGGTTTCGAAAACTTTCCGCCCCGATTTCCTGTTGGTCCGTCAGCATGTACGGGACGCTCATCATGACTACAGACCCATATTGCTGGGTCTCAGATACGGAGGTGTTCCCGCGATCAATTCGATTCATTCGCTCTACAACTTCCAGGATAAACCATGGGTGGTAAGATCATCATTCGCCCGGACAAATTTCCACAGGTCATCGACCTTGCGCTTCTTCTCTGCGTACGAGCGAAATCTCATCAATTAATTGTCCGCTTCACATTTCAGTTCGCACAGCTACTTAGCCTCCAGCGTCGCCTGGGCAAAGCTAACTTCCCCCTTATGGAGCAGACGTTCTTCCCCAATCATCTCGACATGGTGAGTGATTTGTTCCCCGTGCAGAACCTAGGAGAGCTCTTTTCGGCTTCTCAGATGATGACGTGTGACACTGGGTGATCCCGCGGGAGTCCACGAGTTTCTCGCCACTTGAAGGCAAAACCTCGCCGCGGCGCTTGCTTGCATAATAGCAGACAGACGAGGGAATCCGATCAGCGCCCCGACCCTCTCAATCTTCATAAGCGGAGCTGGAGAGGGGAAATTCTGTTTGATTCTCCGATTTTGATCAATAGAAAACGGGGGGGGGAGGGGGCGTCAGTCGGTGCTGGGGTAATTGGAGCTTCTTATCGGGCCTCGAGGCCCTCAGCATGAGAGCAAGCCTTATTTTATCCCTTCTAGTGGGGGGATGCCATGCGATGGGGTCATGGAGCGTTACATCGAGGTTCCTGCTCCTGTACAGTGGGTAAACGAAAAATGCAGACGGATTTTTCCTCATGAGATTCCCATGATCGACCAATAACATTTTATGGCTCCCGGAAGAGTCTTGTGGGAATTCTGATCAGACCGCGGGAATCGATAGACCGTTGTGAGGTGATAATCATGTGGTCTGACTGTGACTCGGTCCTCGCTACTGCCTGTGGGCTCGGCCTTTTGATCAGTGAGTATGCGACGGACGGGGACCCTGCCAGAGAGACCAGGCTCGCATTGCTAGAACGAGAAAGAAGCGAACGATGGTCACAGCATCAACAACAACGGCGGCGACGACGACGACAACAACAACGAACCACGCTAGCTGGAGAGCTATTTTTGCCCTGTCCTAGTACTACACTGTTCGAGAGTCTCACTTTCGGGAGTCGATGCCTTGTGTTGCTAGCTGGTGATGTGCGTGTGCTTTTGAGTGTGTTTCTCACTCAGTGGAATGACTGGACAACCATGTCTGACAGAGAAGACAGTCCAGCGAGTTTCCATTCGCTGGAGTCAGATCCCGAGGAATTCCTCAACGCAGAAGATCGAGCTGCAGCACCCGTTGACAACCAGCGGGATGAGATGTCGGAGCTCCGACTCAAGCTGGAGGCGTTGAGCGACTACACCTCTGCATCACCTGCGCAGATTCCTTCCGAAGACTCCAGTGAAATTCGAGCGAGCACCCAGAGACGCAGTCGACAAGGTGAATTTTACTCTTCGGGAGGTTATACCGACACATACCTCAGCGAGGCCCCGCGCCGGAAGCCGCCGGATAGGAAACGTCAGCGAGAAATCAGTCTGACTCGATCGGAGGAACGCAAAAAGGCCGAGTCCACCGAGCAGCTGAGCACCGAATCGTCGCACCGACTCTCCCAGGGCTTCATTGATTGCCCGGTCCCGAGCATCGAAATCAACGATAGCGTTCAGCCCTTCGCCGGAGGAAGCTCAGCACTCCAAGGCTCATTCCAATATTTCGGGAGAACTATCTCTTCGGTGTCAACTGGCGACGACGATGATGAATTCCAAATGCTGCCCGGCAGTCCCCCCGACCTAAGTGTTTCACATAACTCACTCGAGCTCGAGAATCGTCAATCGTTCGATTTTGGCACCGACGAGCTCCGGGACGAACACATCGACAGGGTGTCGCGGGAAGCGGACGATATCATCAGACTGATTTCCGCCACGCTCGATTCGAGGCAAGAACAGTCCGTCGGAAGGAGCGCATACGATTTTCGGGACGACGAAGATCCGATATTTCAGAAGCGCTTCGAACTCGATCCCGGTACCGAAAGCCCCTCACGGGAGGTCAGCCCATCCCTACAGACCCCGAGGAGGAGGAAGCAGTCATTCCAGCAGTCAGGGGAGGAGACTCGCTATACAGCGGCTGAGCTCGAAGATGATCGCACCCCGAGTCCCGAGGCTCCAACATTACGGTCGAAATTCTCGACGGTCAGACGGGATTCTACCATGGAGAAGCTGGAGACACTCCTCACAGCCCATACCCCCGACCCGACATATTTCGACACGGAAGCCATGGAGGAGATTTCAACATACGGTAAAATTCGAAGGATCAAGAAACAACGGTCCGAGGATCAGCGGATCCTCGAAGAATTTGATAAACACTTCGATTTGTGCTTCGAGGACAGTGGCGAAGAAGACGAATTTGTCTCGATACACGACATCGACGAGTCGATCGACGACTCCTCGATCCCGGCGTCTTTTTACTCCTCGATGATGCAGGACAGAATCGATCGTATGGCTGCGACGGCGGGATATCTGGGTGTCGATGGACGTCCATCGTTGAGAGAGAGGCGGGAGGAGTCGGGCGAGGAAGCTTTTGATTTGAAGCGATCACGAGAAGTATTCGATTTAGTCGAGGCCGCCGAACTGGAATCTCCGCAAGCCGCTATGGAGAGAAGGAAATCGTTCTATGACGAATTGAGTGATCCTTTGGAGCCTCGCCGATCCATCGACGGTCAGACGAAAACGAGAGCGCTGACGCCGACCGACGAAGTTGTCAATCTGGGAATACCACGAATCCCTCGCTTGGAATCTCAAAAATCCGATGAGTCTCACCCCGATAGCGAGATGTTATTCATACCGCAGCGTTCCTTGGCTGAGCGGAGCCGGTCGCCGGCCAAGGACGAAGGCATTAAAACGAGCCGAGGCTTTTTCGAAGATCTGGACACGTCGGAGCTCGAGGAGAAAGCGAAACAGCAACGAATCGTTCCGTTCGAAGACGCAGGCATCAAGGTCTCAACGACGATTGATTCGCTCGCTGACCGTCCCAAGACACCCCTGAAGGCTTGGCGAGCCGAGCTCAACATGAAAACCGGTGAAAAAATCTACGAATCTGAGCGGTATGGAGGGAGGGATCGGGATCCGATATACGGCGGAGCTTTTGGTCGCTACCCAGGGCGGAAACTCCAGGGCACGGACCCAAGTCATAACTCGGAAACGATAACCAGGAGGAGTCGTCGCGATCAGTCTCCGAGGCGTAGTATCCACGACACGGCTCCTCTTCCTAAAGGGCGCGCTTCGTATAAGCAGAAGTTCGCCGATGCGCCAGCGACCAAGATTACTTCCGCGTTTAGCGCTGCTGTGGTCGACAGCGATTCGTACGGCGAGGTGCCATCCGCCGACGATTCGAGGACTTCAACTTACCCGCAAAAGCATGAGAAACGACGACGGAAACAAGCCCAGGCAACTCTCCGCGAGACTTCGAAAGATCGATTTCTGCGGGAGCTCGAAGCGACGACCGACCATCAGAGACGGAAAAGTTGGAGAGAGGCTGCGTCATCGAGCACCGAAGGTGTCGAACATTCACGCGACGTCTTCTTCGACGATCGAGTGCCTAGCTATGAATTGATCGAGTCCCCGAGTCTTTCATTGAGTCAGGATGCCGATCCAGTGGGCAAGACGAGGTCAAGATTAGGGAAGCCAACGATCATAAGGACGGCGTCTGCCGAAAGCGCCGAAGAATGGAGTCAGAGTGGTTATTTCGTGAAGCCACCGAAGCGCACTCGTGGCAGGCAGATTCCCCTCCGAGCGTCCGGCTCCCTGGACCGATCGAATAAACGGATCGATCTCGAACGGGATACGATGTCTCCTCCGTCACCGCCTCGGCGGTCACGGTCTAGGTCGCGCTTGGGTGGAGGGCTGGGCGAGGATCTCCTGAGTGCAGCTCGACCCACCCCGCCGAAAAGATCCCGCTCGAGCAGCGTGGGTCGAGGACCACTGGGAAAGGACGGGGCCCCTGAAGAGACCGTCCGAAAAATCGAGAGTTCGGAGTCTCAAGCTCCGGAAAGCGAGACGGCTGGATCGGGAATGAGGGCTGATCAAGTTCCAGGGCGTGAGGGCACTGAAGCTCCGATGACAGCTGTCGATGCGGAAATCGATGCCGGCGCAGGGGACCCCGAATCGCATTCAGACGGGTACTCGGATGAAGAGATATCGTCATCGTTCACCGTGACCTTCAAACCCGGTGGGAAAATCATCGATATCGAAGAGACCCCAGTGCAGAGCTCCAAGAGCTCCAGTAGACGAAGTTCGAATTCTGGTGCCGACGAACGACAGCGGTCGAAGATCAAGAGAAATCAGGAGCTCTTACAAAAAGCGATCGAGGGCATTGAATACGATCCCACCTTAGGCGTCGAGGAATTCCAGAACGCGATCGACGCCGCAGACGATCAGCACCTTACGCCGAAAGTCGCTCGTCGAAGAGACGGGACCGGTGTGACGGATTATACCTCTAGGAGATATCCTGGGGCCGCACTCGGAATTCCTGGCGAAGCCTCTCCCTCCGAAGGGAAGAAATCGGGAGCCGCCGAAGATCCCGGAGCCTTGACACCTACACCTTCGAAAATAGAACTCGGAGCCGATTCTATGAGGGAAGCCTCAGGATCCGAAAAAGGAACACCGTCCCGAGCCACAGACTCTCGTGCCGACGAGCGAGGTCGAGAATTTCCAATTCAAACGGCCATTCCACAAGAAAGGCCGATTCGGTTGGAGTTGGCCTCGGCCGACTCTCCTGAGGTTGGCAGCGAGCTGGAGAAAAACAAAAACGACTCGACAGCTACGGGTGGCGGCAGCGCGAGCAAAGAATCGGAATCTCAACGGCGAGCCTCACGGGGAGTAGATGACACTTCAGAGCCGGCGGTGCGCTCAGCGCATTCAGAGCTTACGCGTTCTAATGATGAGAGAATAGCTTCCACCGCCGGAAGCCGAGACCTTCTATATGATGCCGAATTAAATGAAACAATGGGCAGCACTAGCACCATGACGGCGCTAGAAAGGTCTCGAACGATACGTAAGGTCCCAGTGGACGATGCCGGATACGAACTCGTCGATACGAGTGGAAGCTATGGCAAGCCCCGACCTCCGAACAGAAGACGGAAGAGCAGCACTGGGAGTGTTTCTGCAGGCAATCTCAGGATAATGTCTCAAGATAAATTCGGTCTAGTCAAGCCGACCTACAGCGACATAAACGACTGGGCTCGGAGGGCTTTGAGCAGCGACGATGAAATGTCGTCGTACCACGAAGATCCTCAATTGGAGCAGCATTTCGACGAGACATTACATGCTATCGATAAAATGCTCGCGACGACACCTCGAGCCGAGCTCGATCAGCCGGCAGAGTTTGCGGAACAGAGTCAAATCTCGAAATACGAGGAACTTTCTAACTTGCGTGAAGCTCTCCGGCGAAGAATTGAAGAACGCCAGTCCCATCATGATGCTCGACATCAAGACCCCGACCGCCCAGTTCTTCATCAATTCCCTAGTCGAGATCAAGTTCAGGATTTCTTGCCCTCGATGCAACAGCTGTCAGATCTCGCGCAAGCCGAAACAGACGTCACAAGTATAACCGGAGTCTATCTCGGTGGAATCGGACACTTGGATTTCATGACAGACGGCTTCAGCCCAGGAAGAGCCAATGATGAGGCAGCTGAGACAGAAGAAAATCCACCGGAGACCGGGACCTTGCTCGGCGGTCTGCTCCGAAATATTCGCAAATCGATAGACCTCGGGGTTGCCGAACTCAAGAGTCTCACACCGAAGAGACAGTCGTCCGCCGAGGAGTCTCACCAGCGAGGTTTCTTCGGCGATATCCTGCAAAAAATTCAAGACAAGATCGTCGACGTCGTTGATGAAAATACAGGAAAGAACAGAACCGGAGACTTTCGCCTCCTCCCCGGCGACAAGGAAAGCCTCCGGGAGAGACCGAAGTCAGCTCTGTCCGGAGTTTACAGTGAAGACGGTCTGACCCGCGAGAGTTCACTGCCCCCAACTGCCCGAGCTCGAACGGTTTACACAACCGACTCGGATATGAGCATGGTCGACTACGAAACCCGCCGGAGACCTCAACCTCGACGGCGACGGACGCGAGACCGCATCTTCGATAGCAACTCGGATATACCCAATTCGTCCACAAATGAAGAGTTCGAGCCCCTGTTCCGCGCGGATAGTCGGGCAGGTCGGGCTTTCGTCGATGATATCTTGAAAGTTCCGAAACCTCCCAAGCGAATCCGAAGTGCATCGAATCTCACCGACTTCTCGCACAGCCTCTCAGTGCCTGTCATACCGAAAAGAACGCGCTCGGGATCGCTCGCGGTGCCGAAGGCCCCAACCAGGACGAAGTCCAAAGATTATCTCATCAGCTGTATCGAGACGCCGCCGCCTTTGCCGCCGAAGAATTATCAAAAGATGAACCAACGCGGAGAAGCTCGAGACCTCCCCGAGCCGAGCGCGGCAATTACGACTACGACGCCGGACAGATGGCAGAGGGGAAAGTTCACTGATCAATCGATCCGACTGAAAGAGATGTCAAAGCTAAAACACGCCGGCGCGGATGTCACGAGTGGAACACCCGTTGGCTCCCTAATCGCAGCTCCCGGGAACGGGAGCCTGAACTCAGATACGACATATACGAAATCGCCAGTCGGAAGCACCCGTACCGCACTCGAGACTCCGCAATCGAACCATGATCTTCGGTCCGTTTCCAAAGATTCGACCGCTGCGAGAAGGGGAAAGTCCCCGGATTTCCGAGAAAAGCTCCCTCTATCGGATGTCAACGATCAAAATCTGAGCTTCCAAGACGCGTTGTCCGAACCCTTGACATCGGATCCTGGATCTGCTGTCAGAGCGGATTGCGGTCGATTCGAGGATTTCCCGAAAACTGTCGAGGAGGATATTTTCTACAACGCTCTCGAGGAGCCGTCCCATGTTCTTAGCGATGAGAGACCGCAAGCTCGGCCGTTGGAACCTAGGGCTCCGTCACTGATCTCGTCCAAAGATGCATCAGAGGGACATGGGAGTGAGTCGAAAATGCAGCGGAGATCATCGGAAAAAATGGACGATTTCCGTGCCCGGCAGGAGTCCGAACAAAAAAGGAGTCGACTAGCTGCTTCGCCTCCCCGACTCGATCTCAATCACTACGAGTCGTACAGCGATCAGAAGTCGGCTCACGAGTATGAGCTGGCGGAGCCTAAGTCCAGAGCTCATCGTACCGTCGCCGACGCCATTTCCGTGGGCGGGAATCATTCTGAATATCGCGGTAGAGACTCCGGCGGAACGACTGCTCCTGCCGCGCGCAAAACGGCTGTCGATTCCAAGGGACTCGGTGAGCAATCGTCGGACAGAGCATTGCTGGACAGTCAGATCAACGGCTCGATGCCGATAAACGGGGCTAGTCTCCCGAAAAAGTCTGACAGAGATCAAAGCCAGGACGCGTACTACGAATCCACTCCTGGACGAGAGCAACAGAATCCGTCGTTTCCGGCGTTTTCGGCGACAGTGACCGCACCCGGCGCTAATCAGTCCTATGATACCCACTCTGGTGGACTGAGTGCAGATCCCGAGATAGGGTCCGACGTCATTCATCCGATATACAGCCACTCTATTAAAACGAGAGGGCAAACTCCGCAGCCTGCGAATAAAATCACACGAGCCGCGCAACATATGAATCAGACGACTCGAGCTGGTGGTATAGACTCAACGATTCCTCAGATTGCCACCGCGAACGGAGAGTACGGGAACGCAGGAGATTCTCAAGGCTTTCTCTCGAAGTTGATCCCTAGCAGAACGAGAAAAAAGAAGCGCACAACGCCGTTTTTGACTATTGACAAAGCTGAACTCGATAGGCTGCCGACTATGCGACCCGCCAGCCCCTCTCCTACTCGGAGACAACTCCCAGCATCCGAAGAGATTGGCACGTTACAGGTGCCGGGACAGGGAGACGAAGCGAACGAAACTTTCACGAGGCGCTGGATCCGACGAGGTTCCAACGCCCTCATCGAACTGAGCGGATCGTTCCGCAGACATCGCTCATCGAACGTTGTTGAGGGATCTCTCCCGATCGGTTCCCCCTATCAAGCCACCGTGGTCGACACCACCGATGGCACAGCCCGGGACATCAAACAACAAGAGCCATCTTCTCAAGCTCAAAACCCCGATTCGAACTCGAGTCCGTCCATTTTGCGTCGTCCCGAGCGGGCCAAGAACGAGGCGGGTGGCGTCCCGGAGAGGAATACTCGGGTACAATTCATCTCGAGTCCCGTTCATGGACGTGTCTTGAAATCTGAGACGAAGCCCTCGAAAGCTGAAGTGGATCCACTTTTCTTAGATGAGCCTACTGGTCCAATGGTGATCGATGTGAGGCTCTCCGCTAAAGACATATCCTTCCCGGTGCATGGGCGTAAACTCAAACTCGCCACAGAGGGAATAGCCCAACCGATCAGACCGACTGAAGAAAGTCATCTTTTCTCGCAATATTCGGACGGGCCCGACTTCATTCCGAGAAACAAATTCCCTGATATCGATCCCCGGACTCAGATAACAGGAATCGGAGGGGGTGACGAAAAGCGCGGACCTTTCGAAGACGAAGACTTCGAAAGAGATATCTTCATCCCGAAGCAAGCTAAACCCCCGATCTCGCTGACGAAAATGCTCAAAGGTGCGCTCTCGGGCAGAGGTCTACCCTGGAGCAGCCAGTTAGGAGGTCGAGAATGGGCGAGGAAGAACCAAGGACGGATGGAGCTCAGGAGAGGTCAAAACTCTCTGTTACCGTCGGTGCAAATAGGGGCGGCAGGAATGGAAGCCCGAGGGATTTTCGGTGAAGAGGCCCGATTGCGGAAGGCACAAGAAGACGTTCGGGAACCGAAGAAAATGTCAAAAGCAATTTCGTTTGGAGATCTGATGGATATACGGCAATCCTTCCGGAACGAAGAACTCGCTCGGATGGTTGCGGGGGCTCCCCCGGACGTCGTTTTGGCTCACGTCAAATCTTCACCTTACGTGGACAGTATGACACTGGATACGATCAAAAAGCTCTTGGTGCCGGATTTTGCGAAGATCCGCGAGCGTATTGAGGAGAAATTGCGTAAGAAAATTCCAAGGGAGAAAACCGATAAGAACTACCAGCCATTCAAATTCGAAAGGGGTATGGATGTTCCTTCGGAGGAAGTAACCTACGAGAGAGAGGGACCACTCCAGATAAACCGACAGCGTCCCCCCGTTGCGGTTCCCCTCGTGAATTCAACCATTCTCAATGAGGTCGACTCGTCCGCTACGGAACCGTCGGACAGATATTCGGTTTTGGCACCGAGCGTCGCTGAGCTGAAGAGAAGCGCAACCGAGGTTATTGAAGAAGCTGCTCGAAACGCTGCGCAAGAAGTCCCAGCCCCGGGGATCCCACCTCTGATGTTCCCTCTGGACAGAGTTGCCTCTACGGGGCCCATCAACCGGAACTCGGTCATCGCGCGAGATCCTAATCCCACATCTGCGACTCCCGTCGAAGCGTCTTCACGGAGAATGGAGATCGCTGATATCCCCGCTCCCGACATCGAATTGTGCAATCGGCGGTCATCCTTGATTCTTGTAAACGCGAGAGATTTGGATCTGGCGAAGCCAAAGCAACTGAGTGAGCTCACCAGCGTGAGCGTAGACATGAGGAGATTGAGACAACATTTACCCACCTATAAGCAGTTCAAAGCTGCCGAGGTTTAGATCGCCGGACCTATCAGAAAATCCGCGTCGATCTCACGCGGCCGAGAACTCCTGGCATCGAAGGTCAGTAGATAGAGTGAATTATTATGATCCTGCTCAATATATCATGTCGATCGGTGATCCTCCGAAAGGCTGAGAGTTGGAACTCAAAGACAGCAATTTCCAGGAGGCCCGCAAGCATTTTGTGGATACATATTGCGTGGAGGGTCGGAGTGTATATACGAGATTAATTAAGTTTTGTAAATATTTTTCGCCGGAGAGAATAAAGTCCTGAAGTCGTATGCCGATTGAGATAATTGGAGCTTCTCCCTGACCCGGATAACACACACTTGAGAACGCTAGCGAAATGAAGACAAAGATGGCTTCGAGGCTCCTCTAATGTGAGGGAGGAGCCCATTCCCCCCGCTCACGATCCAAGGAGAAAAGGTCCTCTTGTGTCAATGGACGTCGCGGGGACCACCATCAAATGCTGGGCATTGCTGACAGGACAGCTTGAAAAATATCGTCCCAATCGGAATGATTAGAGATTGATTAGAAGCCAGAAGTGCCCCTTGATCGATGTATACGCACGTTGACTACTCGTCAGATTCGCACCCTTCCCGCAACTCGAGAGTGACGTCTGACCTTACGAATTTCAGTGCCTGAGTCTGCCCAATTTCCCGTGCGTCGTCAAAATCGCTCATGCACACGGTGGGATCGGGAAGATCAAGGTCGGTTCTCAATAGTCATTAGTTGACGGGGGAAGAAGAACCCCCATTTCAGATGCCCTCGTCTGTCGCGCGACATTGTTCCAGTTGGATGTTCGCTTTCCAGGTAGAGAATCAATCCGATTATCAAGACGTCCAGAGCGTCGTCGCGGTTTCCCATTCTTACTGCACCGTGGAGCCCTTCATCGACACGAAATACGACTTACATATTCAAAAGATCGGCACCAACTACAAAGCCTTCATGTGAGTACAGATACCTACACGTCTTCCGGGATTTTCTCGTCGGGAGCTTTATTCATGTGATAACTTACCCTATTCCGAGGAACCTCTGACTCAAGGATTCTTTCCTCTTTCAAGGCGAAAGAGTATCAGCGGTAATTGGAAAGCCAACATGGGCTCCGCCATGTTAGAACAAGTAAGATTCGACCCGATAAACGTTCCGGAGGAGCCCAAGTTGAGATCTACCCACACTCTAAGCGCTCCCGTCCTTACAGGTGGTTCTCCACGACCGCTACAAGTCTTGGGTCGACGCTGTCGCTGAGCTTTACGGTGGGCTCGATATCTGCGCTGTCGAAGCGATCCAAGGAAAAGACGGGAGAGAACACATCACCGAGGTCAGTCGCTTGTTGGGAGCGCATTTCTGGCAATCAGGCTCATCCCTGTCACAATTGTGGAGAAGTTTGGCACCGTCTAATTTTGAGATCTTTGTCTCCGCGCAGGCCAATGACTCGTCTATGCAGCTGCTTGGCGAGAGCCAAGATGAAGATCGTCGTCTCATTTCCGAGCTTGTGGTGCAGAGAATGCATCAGTTCTGCCGTGTTCCAGGGACCACATCTTATCAAGGCGTTCCCGGAGTGCCTCCGCAAGTTCCCCCCGCAGCTCCGGCAACCGCTCCAAGCGCTACTGCGGTGGCTGCACCAGCACCCACTCCGACACCCACCTCGACACCTGTAGGTTTCTCTCGGGAATCCTCGATTTGCTTTTTGTTTTTCGACCAGAGAAGCGGATAGTGGATAACTTGAGCTTCTTCGAATCAGGGAGGAACACCTCTACCCCCTCGACCCGCCCCACCGGCACTACGCCGAGGCTCGTCCACTACTTCGGGGCCTCCACCCCCGACGCCTCCGCCACCTTCAGCGGCCGCTTTGCAATCGGCTGGCTCCTCAATCCCTCCTCCCAGGCCAGCGGCAGCGCCACAGGTGAGCTCAGCCAGCCCGTATAATTGCGATTCATATTTTCGTTTCTACCTCCTGTTGTTATTGGGAGGAGCTCGGGTAGATCGAGCGGATCGTTCTCCAGCATGAGTAAAGGAACCCATTATCCCGTAGGCCGTGTCAGTGCCCGCGACTCCGAGCGCTACGTCTGCGCAACCCGGAGATACGAACCCGTTCAATGCCGCAGCCGGTGCCGCAGAACAAGCATCGGCTGCTGCGACGGCAGCGGCTTCCGCCTTGACTCGTGGGGCTGCATCGCTCTTCCGGAGGTCTGTACGAGCACGTGGAATAATGATTCCGGATCCAGCTGAGATCTGATGGGATTCAAAAACAAACATCTGCGCTCACCGACTCGTGGAGAATAACTCAGACAAACTTCGCTTTCAGGGAGAGCCAGAGCGACAAAAGCGGCGCCCCCGATGATCCCGAAGATACCATGGGTAATCTTAGGAAGACCTTCGCTGGCGTGTTCGGCGACATGTAAGCGGGAAAAGTCTCACGCTGAGCCAAATCTTGGCCGAACAGCCCACATTCATTTGACGCTCACCACTGAGAATCGAACATCACTTATTCATGATGCAACAGCTTGAACAATCTTTTTTTCTCATTCTCAACATTTGTAAAATCGAATTACTTCAAGTACTTCGAGCTGTGTGTTCGAATGATTCTGCCATGATTCTCTTGGATAGGGACCTCTATTGGATTTCCGTGAAGCGCTCGCGAAGGAAAACTCGAAATTCGGAGTCGGGTATCTATCGGGCTCTCGATTTACCGATAGGGGATGCTCCGGGGCGCGAATGTCCGGCCCAGTCAGATTATCTGGGTTCGAGCAGTCCTCCCTGACCAGCAAGTCCTCCCCGATCGTTCGCGGTCCGAGGGTGTTTTATTCTCCTGCTATGGATAATTGAGCAATACGAGAAGGTGATTGAACGTATCTTATCTATCACTTGAAGTAGTGAGAAATCACGAATATCCCCCGGGAGTCTGGTGTCACGGTTTTGCGCTGAATCAACTGATTGCATCTCTCGAGTCAACCGAAACTGGGAGTCGACTTCTGTCTAAGCCGTGCCGGATCCCGAATATTAGACAGGTATAGATCCACTAATTTGAGCCAATAGCCGTACGCCTCCGGCGTCAGTAAGAATAACGCATATGATACATTCTTATGGATCAAACCTCTGTGGAGGAAGCTGCCGCCTGTATCCACGCTTACCATGAAAGGCGGCAGATTCTTGATCAACGAATATCGTAGATGTTTAGGATTTGGCCAAAGGTTGTTTTCAGCTATCCTGTGATCCGGGAAGCCTACAGCTTGCTGCTAAAATATAGCTGCTCGTGGCTCAGCCGGAACCAACCGACAACCGGTCTACGCTTTTCGTCGCCTATACAAGGGTATTTTCCCCCTGTCGCAGCTACATATATCAGCATATATGTGACCTTCATGGGAGCAACCGTGGCATGAAAACCATCGAAGGCTCCGAGATTTCAGTGTTGACCAACCTGGGTAACTCAGTGATTTATCATTCTATCTATGAGTTGAAGATTGCTTTTTCCGACAACGAGTAGGGACGGCATTAGAATGTCCTTGTATACGATTGCATTGGAAAGGACCGATGGACATCTGTCCGAACAAGTCTCCTCGAATTCAGTTAACGAAATTCTTTTGAGCGTTAGCCGGGGAGTTCAATGGCGTATACGGTGATTATCTGCGGTGTCATGGAATATAATGTGATAATGTTGCTGTTTGTTGATTTATCTACTGTTTACGCTAAGTTATTCCAAAACGGGCACCAAGTCTCCAAGGGAGTCGAGGCGGCTAAGACGCTGGATGTAATTCGATTTCGCCTGAATTGTCCGCTGTACGAAACACGATCTCGATGTTCAGTATCTGATATCCGCATTCTTTGCAATGAGCCAAATATTTGCGAATATTTATGCTTGGTTCGGGAGAATAAAGGACTGTAACATCAATACCCAATTCATTGCCGCCTTCCACTCCGATAGGTTCCCGAATCCCATTAGAAAAGAACGTACCCTGAAGTTCCCGTTGGGAACGGGAACTTCCTCCCCACAGGCAGCAGTTTTGAAGTCCCTCATCCAATTAGTCTCTCATCGGCATACGGCGTTCCGATGAGGATCACCTAAATGAGCATGGCTTCAGACCCAGTCGCTGGAATGAGTTCGGGACGAGAAGGACTCGTCCTGCTCCGCGAGAGCTGGCGGCACCAGAGCATCAGATGGCGAAGGCTGATCGCGGAGCAATTGAGAGCCATTGCGCCGGTAACGCTCAAGAAGCGATCACGGAAAGTGGCGTCCATGCTCCGCGTGAGAAGCGATCAGAGCAACGGAAGAGAACAATTCCTCGGGAAAGGGTAGCCACTACTGCGGCTGCATAGGATCGCAGAACTGTCGCGGCAATATCGGAAGACATTTGAGGAACTCCGGTATCGCTGGAATTTCGGCTTGCAGGCAAAATCTGACAATGAGACCTTCGGAAGCACCGGTTTTCCGTCCACCGCTCGTCCATGTCTTTGGGACCGATAGGCTGGGGCCTGCGAAAATGAAACGCCATAGATTCAACGAATCAAAACGGTATCGGCCGTACGGAGGGCGGGATAAAGTCTAGAGCAGCGCAGTGCCTCCTCCTCCTGCCACAGCTCTGAGATCAACGTTCCGGAATGGAGAGTGAAAAACTGGATTGACTTAAATAATGTCTTTATTCACAACATATAGTTCCACTATATGCGTGAACCATTCCGAAAAACTACAGAAACCGGGCGCAGGACCGTTCCATCCGTCAACCGAACGCGTGGCGATTTGCCCTGAAAAATGAGTTCTCTCGTTAAACCGCTCATCGACGCAGCTCTTCACCGGGGCTCTTCAGTGATGATTGGATTCTTTTCGCGCTACACCACGAATGTTACTCACGTCTGCATAACGTAGTTCTCGGCTTTGTTGAATGGGTTTTCTCTTTCCACGGCGTCGGTACCCCACCCGTCGCCCCAAAGATGATGTGGGTGCTTCGTGAACGGAGGAGTGTTGACAAGACCGTTCGGGAACAAACAGTGCGGGTAATCACCTGGAAAATTCACAAGCTATGCGAGAAATGCAAGAAAACTCGGTCGGTGCGCGGGATTGTCTTCGAGCGGTGGGAGGCATCGAGCGCAATTATTCGGATTCTGTCCCGTTCGCCATCGGTTCTCACCGCTGTTCCCTCTCTGGATGGAGTAACGTCCTTTTTCGTTATTGCATCGGAGATACGGTGATCCGAATATCAAATAACCGTAGCGTAGGTTGTACCTGTTGAAGCGAAAATCGTTTACCAGCGAGCTCGCGGTCCACGCATAGGAGGCATTGGACTCGAGGGTTCAGGTTTGATCTCCGGCGGGGAGAAGGGATCCCAGAAATGATACACCCGAGAGATTGGTGGGGAATTTTTCGGCTCTGTCGTTTTCCCACCCCCGAGGCGGGCCAACGGCTCGAATAATTTTGGAAATCCTACTCACCGGGGCATACCGATATCAAATTGTGGCACTTTGTAACGATTCGCTAATTGCTTATGGGTGATCGAGTTCAGGTAATTCTGGTCGACCGGCTGAGCGAGACTCAAGGTGAGGAGGACTGTACTCGAGATAATGGCAGTGACAAACATGTTGCTCAGATGATCGGATCGGGGTTCCGAACCATCAGCTTCAGGAGTCGAAGCTCAGGCTCCGAGTGAGCGTTCTTTCCCTAGAAAAAAAGCGGGAGCTTTTGTCATCCAAGATCAATTAGGCCAAAGGTAGGAGTATGAGCGACTCTCGTGAAGCACACTTTATCACCAGAGCTCGGGACCTCAGGCTTTTCGCCGTAAATATCTACGGCCGCCTTCTTCGACGCTTTCCGATCGAAGATGCCTCTTGAGTTTTTCTGCGCCTGAAAAGCTCCCCCGAGCCACCAAGACGCTGAATGATGAATAGGGTTGGCGAAGCCATGCTTCAGGAACACATCTTGCATCCGTTAAAATCCGATGGTCCGCCTAGACGCCGATTTCTTTTCGATAAAGCTCCTATCAGACCGGCATCGATTGCTCACTGATGGGACTTCACGTAACTTTCTCATGGAACGGCCCTCACAAACGTTTTGATGCGGTGTTTGCCCTGCCAACTATGTCTATATTGCCGAGTTCCGGAGCCTGTTCTGAGGTTTTTCAGTACCCCTTTGCCTCCCGTTTCCGGCATTTTTCAGTGCCCGAATCTCCGAGCTCTAGTCATCACCGGGCTTGCTGGGCGAAAACCTAGGGGTGATCGCGCGGGTACTCGATATTGCGGACTATTCATCTCGTAGAGAACTCTGCACTCTCCGCGGTCGATAAAATCGTCTTGAAGCCTCTCAGCTCCAGTCGAGTTTCACCATCGCAGCTAATGTCGAGCGAATGATCCGGAATCTCGATTCCCGAAGGAGCAGTCTTTCAACGTTTAGAGAATCATATGACTATCGGACCTCGGAAGTTGCCCGGGAATGTAGCTTCGCGCTCACGCTCCGATCATTCCTCAGTCTGCTCTCCGCTGACGTCTCTACGCGGATATGGCATCCAGCATTCTAAGGGGCACAACAGAAAACCGATCTGAGCGTTTGAGTTACGGAACTCACCGGACCACAACTCCAACTTGGGCAGCGAGAAACACGAACGACTCCTTAGAAGTCAAAACGTTGAGACTTAACTTCCGGCGACGGATGAAGCGCACGAGAAGTGGCTTTGACGGCGGGTCGACGATCGCTCGCTGCTTCGTTCGCAGCTTTCCCTTTCGACGCGATTCTTCCTGAACGCCGTTCGGGATGCGTAAGACCTTTCCGAAGTCTTCGGCAAAGTAAGCGTTACGTAATCGACATACGCGGGAGTTTTCCGTTATGATAACATGCCGCTCCTATGGGGCATCCTATTCCTATAAAGCTGCGGTGCAGATCCTCCTCCGTCCTCAGTACTCCCTCGAGCATTTTGGGAACAACTTCCTCTAACTGAGTTTCTGTCTGAGGGACCGCACTCAGCGGCTTGATTCGTCCTGTGGGTCCCTTCGAAGACAATGGTGGATCTTCGTGATACGTTCCATGAAGCGATTGGGAAGATTTGTCAAAAGATTAAAATAAGCTTTTCCGTCGTTCGGCACGCCACGGCGCCAACATTCCACAAATCGGATAGCCCAGCGACGAGCAGCATACCGAAGAGAATCGCACGATCTCTTGAGCCTTACACGGAAACGTCACCGACAGTCGTGGAAGACAAGAGTCGTCAATCTATCCTTCAGCATATCTCGACCCGGCGGACCGAATACTGTTGAAGTTTAGGACATCCATTCTGGGAGCGGAACTCTCTGGTTTTCGGAAGTTCCACTTGCGCTCCTTGGCTGAGGGAGCTAGATTGCTCTTCCGGATCCTGAGATTGAGGGAATGGATCTTCATTCCCGGCCTACAATGAGTCAAGCTTGCTCTGGGGGCGATTATTCGAATGGTTGACGACTTCCGTGAGCTGGTCGAGAAGCATCTCGCCATCGAATCCAGGTCGCTCAAGCTCTGACGTCAGAAGGAGGGTGGGGGGAGGGGGTCTTCCCGAGCGCAATGAAATGTGATTGAATCTCAATGAATGAAAGCTGAATCCTGAATGGAGGATATTGGAACGATTCCAGACGGAGGGAATGTGAAATGTTGCAGGGTCGTATCGCATCTCTACTTGGAGATCAAGAGCCGATTACGACTCTGAAATCAGGGATGTTCGAGCTGAGTAGACATGGATTGCGCGGAGTGAGACGAAACGAGCCCGAGCTGCCTTCTGGAACCCGAGTGCCCGCGCCCCATTAGGGACATGGTGCGAAGACTCACCCGTAGTCGTTTGCCGGTCGAGACCTAATCGAGGACACACTCACAGACCCTAGCTTCGCACAGATCGTCGACCCGTCGACTCGGAAAGATAAGGTCCGGGCGAGATGCGACCGAAAGCTAAATGTATCTGATCCTGAAGAGCATCCGCATTTATCGTGGACGTACGCCGAAAATGAACAGGGGACATAACTCGAGGTTGAAAATACGATTTATTTGCGAGAATCGACTGGTTGGGAAAAACTTCCTTAGTTCGTTCCAGGGTCGCTCGCTGTGAATTGCGGAACTCACTATATGAATGGAAGTGGGTCATCTCCGTGTCGCAAATTCGTATACTCCATCAGTTCCGCGAAAGTCTGCTCTCTTAACGACATCCTGAATGATTACGCACACAAGACCAGCAAACTCAATGACTGACGTATCTAATTTGCTTAAAATGAGAGGAATATACTTTTCACGGTTTCACAGCTCAGTGGATGATGATAATCGATTAACGGATGAGAAGGTCCCGGAAAGGGCACAAACGAGAACAGCGTGTATTCTCTTGATTTAGCGCAAAACATTCGTCGTGATTTTGGGGGCGCATACCGAGCCAACGGAGTACCATCGCCCAGAGCTCGCGATGGCCTAGCCATACTCATTCGTCAGCGACCGATAGATTTTATTTATCTTCGCACCACTCGTTTTCCTTGCGAACTTGTTCTTGCTCTGCCGGATTGAAGTCGTTCGGGATGTTGAATTGCTTCCGGATATCTTCTGGCGCCTTGCCTTTGATCATGTTGGCGACTGTTTTGCATGTGACGTCAAGCAACGCTTTGATATCAAGGTAGTTAGCCGCGAGAATCAACTCGAACAGGGTTCCTTGGTCAACTTTTAGGAAATCTGCGTCCCAGGACGGTATATCATCGGTTCGTTTCTCTTTGGTTTCATCTTCTTCCTGCGGTGGGGGATCGTCTTTGTGGTAGGTAGCCCATTGAATGACTTTCCTCAGGATGGTCGCCGTCACATTCGGAAGCGGCACCGGCTCATCGTCATCTTCGTCCATGCCAAGATCCTCAAGCATCGTTTTGATCGTGACTGATGCCTTCGCGATCTCCACATCGACCTCAAAAACTTCGCCATCGCTACTCTGCAATTTGATGGTCGGCATTTTCGGAAGTTTCCCTCGGAGAAGGTTTCGACTCACGAGTGTGGAATCTTCAGCTGCGAGATCCGCAAACAACTGCACCGTAGCCCACGAGCCCGATTCGTTCCGCGAGACACACACAAAAGATAAAAGTTTACTGCTCCACTTCTTTCTGTTGAGATGTGATGTGATCCACTCTTTCGTTCGCGTTGCTTAAATGAGCAGGAATCAGCCCTCGACACACAGCGAGGGAGAGGGCGTGTCTGGGACCACTGCGGATTCGAAAGCTCGGGCGCCCCTCCGCACAGAGCGCTCCACGAATCATTCGCACGCAAATCGTCTGAGATTGTCGAGTGGAGAGATCTAATGAACTCAAGCTCGAGGAAAGCGTCGATTTTCTCAATATGCAGAGCGAAAGACATCGATAGTCCCCCTTCAAAGCTGAGGAATGCGGAGACACCCGGTCAGAGCGGGGATCGACCGCACTCAATGACGGGTTTTGAAATTTTCAAGACTTGGATGGCGATCCTCTAATTGTGCATCAAAGTCGCATCGCTTAGCCAGAGCATGTGATCTACGGGTTCCAGTACCGGACGTTATCGACTCCGAACGGGGACATCGGCGTCGCCTCGTCTCTTCGGGTTAGAACTATGTATATCATCAGCCTCCCCCACGGGTATAAAAAATCAGGCACAAAAGGTATTCATCTTAGGCGGCTATATGTACAGTAACAGATATGCAGACAGCTCGAGGACGACGTCATCACGTGATCACAAAGGGGTCTCTCTGAGTCGGAGAGCATCAAACTTCAGGTTTCTTTGTCAGAGATGCGATTATGTGCTTGTTTTCCTCATTACCCTCGACCAAGTTCCTTAACGCTAGAACGATCCATTGAGTGATGAAAGGATTCCTCGCGTCCAGGCAGCTCATGTCGCACAGGAGTTCGATCCCGTTGAAATCTCTGCGAAAATTTTCCACAATCATTCGAGATCAGCCACCTTCTTGGAGCGGCTGGAAATGATCACTCGCCTATCGGACTCAATGATGAGCCTACCTGACTGTATCTTGGTTTCGCTTATCCTTGTAACACATATTGCCGATCAATCGAACCAGATCCCTCTTTAGGCCGAAGTAGGGATGGTCGAATATATCTTCCTGCGAGAAGCATGCATGTGAACTTCACGTAAGCGGAAAGGACTTATCCCAAGAATAGCTCCGAAATACATACGATGTTCGGTCTCCTAGGTCTTAGCCGATAGAGGTATCTATGAAGTTTACCTTGTTCCCGGCCAACGATCCGAAGTCCGATCTTCGATCTAAATCTGTCGTACTATCTTCTCTGAGAGCGTGCACACTCCGGAGACACTCAATGGTCATGATCAGGAGCTCGAGGTCCTTCGTGACGACTCCTTGCGGGTCTCGCAGAGATGACAGCGACAGAATGGTGATGAGCTGTAAAAGGCGCCTTCAGACACATCATCCTCTCGACCGTATATCAATGGGGGCATGAATGCTAACCTTTACGAAGAGGATTTCCATCGCCGGGGGATCCCGATGATCAGAAGTCTTCCTCATGCTTCCGATATGATTCTTCACTCTTTCGATGCAAAACTCCAAGGATTCTCTCGGCAGTGTCGGAACTTCGGACTCCGGATCAATTTCTGTCAGCTATAGATCACCAATGTTATAATCCTGTAATTATCACAGACTCTCCGCACTCCGGTCATCCGCGCTTCCAGCTCACCTCTTCTGATATCAGATCCATTAGAAAACACTGTGTCGAGACGTCTAGTCCGTCGAAGTGTGCGCTGAAGAACATCGGACTCATGACAAACTTCTTGAGGAGGGAAAGCGCATCCCTATCGGAATTATCGAGAGTTCTCCGAACCAAAATCCGAGTAAACTCGACGAAGTCATCTCGCTTGACGAAATCTGAGCAATTCATATCGTTCTCGAGGAGGTGACAAAGAACGATGACAGCGAGTGAAACGAGCTTTTCATGCTGGAAACAGGAATTTCAGAGGATAAGGAGCATGATTCTTGGATTCCATTCCCCCGAGATGGACCGTTGGGTTCTGAGTATTCGATGGACACGCATCAAGGACGGTGCCGACTGCTCACCGGACACCGTAGAACCTGCAACAGTGGTTCTCCCTCGCTCGGCAGCAGAATAGGATAGAGACTCCGAGACGTATTTCGGTCACTCGCCATGGAATTTGCGAAGTACTGCAGCAAGCGAAGATAGCAAGCGACCGGTAGCTCGTCAAGCGAGCCGATCAGTGGTTTCGCAAAAACCTGGAATCAAGAATATCTTCGTGTCGAGAATATCGCAAACGACAGTGATTTCTTCGCAACGGGGAGCTCAGAAGAATCCCACCTCCGGACGAATCAATGGTCTATTTATCAAACAGCGTCGCGTAAGCGGTAAACGCTCTCACCGTTTGCGCCAATGTTTCGTTCAGCGGCGAATGGTTCAGATCATTTCTCAGATCTTGCATGAACGGGACGATGTTCCGCACTAGAGCGAGCAACTCATACAGAAGATCAGAGTCTCGCTCCTCGACGATGATATCTACTATCTGTGCGATGTCGTTCATCGAAACTTCAATGATCGAGACATCGCGTTGAGTGATCTGAAACTTTCACCATATCAGCGTCTGCCATTTAGCCCTCCTTGAGTAACTTCGGTAAAGTCTGCCCGGATCCTCACAATCTGCCCGGAGCCTCACTCACCCTTCCGGAAATCGAACTTGATAGTCTGCGGAGCTCACGGCTGAGTTCTTCATGAGAGGCATGATTGTCCTCCAAAATGGAACTCAATGTCTGAGACGACGACATGATCGACCACACGAGCTACGTTTCCTTCTTTTAGCCCGAGCAAAGCTCTCACCAGAGTCTCTCACGGATCTTCGCGCTCACAGAGCCGACTGGTACAGATGAGCCACATGTCGGCCTATCCATAGAAGCTTCGCTGGGTAGGATGATTCAATAGTTCGCTCATTTCTCCAGGTCCATAAGCGATGCAGATTGATTGCAGAGTCTCCGCACATCCGAAATTTTGTGTTGATCCGCTGTTTCCTTCGATGGGATAGGCTATAATGGTGTTCTTGGGGAACCAAAGGATCTATCATCGCGCTCTAAAGTAAACATATCCTCTCCCCCCGAAACACGTGCGGATTGTTTTCGTGCCGAGTGTTCCACCTATCATTCAAGGAATTCGGGCCGTCCTATCTTCGTGTCAGGCTTAAATTCGCCAATCGGCGCACAACGATCGGTAGGTCGTTTCGACTGTGGTTCTCGGGGTCGAGAATAGTTCTTACTCGCCGTCAACGTCGCGCGACCTGATCTACGTCTTGTAGACTCGCCTCCGTGATCGATAAAAATTCGAATCGCCGGTGAGCGAACGGGAAGTCTCATACTTCTTCGAGCAGAAAAAGTTATCTTCCCAGATCATGTCGGCGGACATCGATGTAAGGTTATTCAGCAGTCGCAGTCGCTCGAAAAGCCTCGCAGATGAAAGTGAATTCATGGGGACCCGGGCGAAGATCGTAGTCTCTCCAGGAACGACAATCACAACGGACGGGGGATTCATGAGGTACGAATATGAATCTGTGAGGACCCGTTTACACCACAGAGTTTGTAGATGAGCGCATGATCCTTGTCATGGATATAGGTTGGTGAGCGCGTCCACATCCATGATTTAAAAGAATGGGAGCACTCTCGATGACTAGGATCTTCCTCGAATAGGTACCTCACGATCATTTTCTCGAATACCAATCGGTTCGGGAAATCCCCCGCTCCGAATTCGAAAGCGAACATCGAGTTCTAAATTGAGCCAAAATCCCCAGGGGACACGGAACCTATTTGGAGGATGAGAACGGTCTCCTGTCAGCTGTCGCTGGTGTGGTGGAGAAAGTAAACAAACTCATCACGGTTCGTCCACTGAAGACACGGTCAGTATTCCAACTTCGATAGATAGAGTCGATCCTTTACTCACGGAGGCATGCTACGACTTACGAATTGCGTGCTGTGTGTGAAATGATTTCGACTTGCGAACGTCGACATGAACACTTCCGAAATGTATTGATCATCGCCCATAGAATGAGTGATTTCAATCCGCGTCGCATAAAGCCCGTTTAAATCGTGTCAAACGAGACCCTCCGGTCAAGGAGAATCCTCGAATGAAAATGAATTCGTGACGGAACTCATTTAAATTCGAACGATCTTCCGGAACGGATAACGTCTATGAGTCGAGCTTCGACTTCATCGTTCACCGAGCGGACGTGAGGGGAATCATGGAGATCGTCAGTGTATCTTATTGAAGTTCTTCGCAGATATAATCCAGAGGTCGGTGACGTCGTGGTGGGTCGCATAGTCCAAGTTTGTCAGAAGCTGTGGAAAGTTGATGTCGGCGGGAGACTTTACGCTGCGCTACATCTTCACTCAGTCAACCTTCCTGGCGGAGAATTGCGGAGAAAATCTATCGAAGACGAGCTATTGATGAGTCAATACCTCATCGACGGAGATCTTGTATCAGCCGAGGTACTTCTGAATTCTTCCGAAGATCGTCGGAATCTATATATTGCCTATCCATACCAAGTCCCGTCATCCGGACGACGACCACATCCTGCTCAATATTTAATGCTGTCCCTACCCTAGGTTCAGAATGTCGGCGTTGATGGTGCTGTGTCGCTCCACACTAGGAACCTCAAGTATGGCAAACTCGGCCAAGGCAGCCTGGTTCAGGTTTCCCCATCTCTAGTGAAACGATGCAAAACCCACTTCCACAATCTTCCAAACGGAGTCCATCTTGTAATAGGTGAATAGGCCACGACGTTCCTCATGATGAGGGGCATCGAAACCCGGAAGATGGCGATTTATCGACTCGGGTTTGACGAATCTAGAGTTTCAGGTCTGAACGGATTCCTTTGGATAACGCATGAAGGCGAAGCCGAATCTTCTCACTTCGCGCAAAACTTGGAGCGGGTGGATTATCACACGAGAGAGAGCATCTGTCGAACGCGGAACGTCATCATCAGTCTATCTAGGTGAGTACGTCGCGCACCATCGCTTCCGAGACTCGCCGCTATGGTTCCGAGCCAAGGAGTATTCTTCCCTTCCAGGTACAACATCATGCTTTACGATACCACCATATTGTACGCATACGAGATATCGACGGATTACTCTATCGCCCAACTCTTGAAACCCGAAATCCAGATGGAAGTAGCGCATCTCACTCGACAAAAGCTCCAGCTGGAAGGATAGTCACCCTCTATGCTGCAGGATTCCACGGGGGAGTCGGAGGATATTTCCTTCAGAGAAAGCGTACCTGACAACGACTTCGCCCGTGTAGAGTGATGCCGTCCTGTTTCTCCTCTGTGATGCAGATATCGATACGCAATTCAGTCGCAAACCCTTCATACGAACGCATACAGTTCACGTCACAGACAGGACCAAGTTTCAGGGGGGCTTGACATCGACCAGAGTCGCAGTAAAGATGTTCTTTGAATTATTAAATTGTCTTTATTCGCCCAAAAACGTTAACTACTATACAGAGCTCTCGCACCAATGTTAAAACGGGCCATAATTGTATCTCCCCGTTTCCAGCCCTAACTGCTCCGGATCTCGTTTCAGAGATTCGAAACGCGTTACAACAATACGAAAACCTTCACGGGAAGGATGAATGGGTCAGAAAGCTAGCGATGATCTGCATTTTGTTGTAAATGCCGATTGCTCCGACATAATGTCAGATGCAGTGCGAGAGAGAAACTAATTTCGTTCCTCAATGAATCCCAAGCTTCAATATGGTCACATTGGTTGGCAATCGGTTGCTTCGCGACTGTGGAAGCAAAAAGCTTACCTACTGCCCCTACTGTTTTATGAAAATAGTTAAATGCAAAGTTGTCCATACTGCGGTTTCTATTAGGTGATTGGAAGCTTTAAAAGCGAAGTTTCCGCCCCATCGAAATGTTGTGGCTTCCGAAGCGGTTTGCGAGCTCTCGAGCTCGAGTCAATAAGCTACGTATCGATTATCCTGGCACTCTCGGCTCCATGGCGGACGCTTCTGTTCTGCTGGCGGCGAACGGCCGATTCTTCAGACGCGCGAGCTGAGTGGAGAAGTTGATGGATGGATAGATCGTAGAAGCGAACCGTCGGTAGGTCGAGGAGAACGAGAGCTCCGGTAGGCTCCACATCAAACTTCGAACAAGCACTTCTCACCGGGCCTGAATCGACTACAAATTTGAAGCGTTGCTGCACGTCGATGGCGATGGTGATGATTCACCCCTACCGTTGTTATGACTCTGCTGAGATGCGCGCTCGATGTACAAGTTCAGGAGGCGCAGCTGCAAAGCATAAAACATGTAATTTCCACTGATGACGACTGTTCGATCATCAAAAACGAGGAATAAGCTCCGCTTATCGAGCCCGTGAATAAGAAGTTCCATTGTCAGTAACACGCTCACCTTGCAGCCCGGTAGGTGACTGGTATACGGATGCATGGCGTCTTTGCCAATCTTCATGTGCATGCTCACGAGAGCGAACACAGACGCCTTTCTGACCGAAGACTCGGCATGGTCGTAGGTACGGATGAGAATGGGGCCAAGGACCGAAAGCTGCTCTCGTACTACCTCATCGGTATGATGATCAACAAACTTCTGCACGACTCGAATAGCTGTACATAACACACTGGGTTCATCTCGTGAAGTCATGGCAGTCATGACGCAAGCCGCTGCCGCTTTTGCCATGTCTTTCGGAAGAACTGTACACACCAGAGCAGACACCGACGAATCCGCCATACGTGTGACATCCTACAAGAAGAACAGAATTCGATCTCGTGAAAAACCCTCGATTTCAGGCTTTGAGGTGATGCAGTGACACCCTCGATTTCTCGGGCTCCTCCTCATTATAGACAGCCTTTCCCTTGAATTCACCTTATCTTTGTCTTTAGCAACCTGCAGAATTCGCTCAAGGGCTTGTTCAGCTACGCATCTGGTGTGTTGGGGTTGTTTGCGAATGAGTTCTGTCAAACTCTTAAGAACATGAAACTTGATCCCTGATTCCTCCTCCAAGTTCGATATCAGAACGCGAAAAACAGATCGGAAGTGCACCTCAGTCTCCCAGAGGCTAGGTTCCTGGAATCGTTCAGAAATGGCAGAGCGTTCATGGAATTTCAAAATCGCGAATGTATCTGAGCTGACCCTATGAGTCTCGGCCATGGGCGATCGAAGCCACCGAAATCTTGACTTCGAAACTGACCTTCAGTAGAATGTGCAATTCGGCGAGGGCCGATCGCTTCTGTTCCGAGGAATTCATCGGGCTCGCGAGGAGTTGTACGCAATGATTAAGTCTCTCCGAAGCTGATCCTTTGCCGTATCCGACAGTAGTCTCGGATTCCGTAGTCTGCAAGACAGACGATGTTAGATTCCACTGTTCCATGCCGTGATCGATCTTGAAGTACCGCGGTAAAGCACCGAGTCGGGAGCGCCCCATGTCAGTGAAGAGACTTTCTCGTCAACCCATCCATCGCGGAAGAAGTACCTTCTTTCTCAAATTGCCAGAGTGGTCCTCAAGCGGTCTTAGTTTCGAGTTCTAGAAAGATAATTATTTCTTGATTCCCGTCTCTCGAGTCCCACCGCGAAAACCAAGCATGTATCAAGATGAGCCATACGATCTCGGGCTCTGACCGGAAACTACCACGAGGCGGGGGAAGGTTCCCTGCATCGTCTCATGGAAACTCACCCCGAAGGTGGGTTTCGATGTAGGATTTGCCCTCAGATTCTCCGTGTTTTCATCCTCGAATGATCTTTGAGGTGACGACGTCAAATTCGGAGCTTCCTCGGATCTGAGACCGGTGATCGAAGATGATGTTCGGCTGTCGGGACTCCCGAGAGATGCTTGACTGGCGCTCTCAGGGTTGGAACCGGCAAATCTGGGAAAAAAATATCCTCGTAGAGAGATTCGATACTTCAATGAGCTCCGTCCCCACCTCACCAGAGTGAACTTACGGTTTAGCGAAAGAGCTCTTCAATTGGCTCTGAATCACGTCAAGAGCGGTTCGTTGGAAGTCCGGAGCCATCTGATTTATGACCGTGGAGAAATAAGGCGTTTTGACTTTATACAAGGACACAATGACTTGACGCGACTTCTGCTGTAAATCGGGGTGTCTAAGGTCTCCAGCCCAGTTTGTGATCTTCAACAGCGTATCCCTCATATTCGGGTCGTTAGCGGGAAGATCCGACGAGTCCATCATTCCGGTCAACGCCTCCAAATAGTTGAGAACTTGAAGTTTGACTTTGGCTGAACTCGATGAATGAGCCGGGTCGTTCAGAAATCGTGTGATCACCGTGAATTGGTCTTGTCGAGGGAAGGTCTCCCTGATCAAATCCATAGTGCGACCGATCTTCGTCATCACTGAGCCCAGCAGATCTTGGCCGCTTTTGATGAAGAGCTTTGTCAGCAAAATGCTCAAGAATCCGATGCGATGCAGGTCGCTCGAGTGAACGGTTATCAGCTCGTTTAGGGTGTCCAGAAACAGCGAGAACACCTGCGAATACACACGTTGAGACATTCTAACTCGGAACTCAATGGAGATCGCGCAAATCTCTCCCGCACCATAACTCCCGCGCATGTCGGGAACGACGCGACGGACGAACCTTGGTATGGGGATCCATGAACATTTTGGTCAATGTCTGTGTCACTTTTTGAAGGTCAGGATCGCTCAGGGCGTGAGATTGATTCCGGAGTAGGCACAATAGACCCTGTAAAATGGACTCCATCCTATGTCGGGTGTACACCTCCTCAAGAAACGAAAATTCCCCGATTCGAATGTTCCACGGCTTCTTTGACGAAGTGTCGGAACTCACAGCTAGGCCGTCTTTCCTGTCCGACCAATGAACTGAAGCGAGATTCGCGAGAATCTCAGGAACGTCGTCGTGTCGGAACGATCGATCAGAGGCTACGGAAGAGGCATCACTATCTTCTCTCGAATATCCGAACGAGTGCTGCCTGCCGAACGATGATAACGGCGACCGGATCTATCGAGGGAGAAGGATGTCCCGAATGAGCAAGGCGTTTTCCGCATCGAGCGAGAGCTCAGGCACTAATCAACTCGGAGAAAGAGCGAGGACTCTCGTCTCTGCCTCCTATTGGTCCGTGCGGAGGTAGACCGGAAATGGAGCAGTAACTCAACACTCACCGTAGTGGAGCCGAGAGCTTCTGCCATCCGTTCCTCAGCTTCTCGAGAATTTCGCAAAAGTTTCTCAGCCGCGGTCGGTGTTGACGGTATGATCGTTACTGGCTCGCGGCGGCCACTGTACCTGGAAGTCGGAGTGTGACAATCGAGGATCCCATTCTCATTGATGCGTTAAGACAGTGTTTTCTAAACCCTCTGATGGTCTGCCGAAAATTTTCGATTCCTCCCGAACTCGAGTTCAGTCTCGGGTTTCCAGGCAGCCTCTTTACCCTTTTCGGTAAGATTCGATGGTTTTGCGGACGTAAAAGATTATAAATCGGATTATAGCATAGAAAACGATGTCGTGGGGTTCCGAAGAGCCTCTGAGGAGTCCGCGGGTAGAAAAGTTTGGGAACTACTGCGTTAAGAAAAGACTTGTATGCGCATGACGCTTGCGGGCCCTCTGATTCGCCGCCCCAGGTCATGAACCAGAGGCTCACCTTGACAATGAACTCCTACGACGGCGCTGCGTTTCACTCAGCGCGGACGATGACGATTGAGATCCTATGGATCTGAGTGGAGAAATGAGATATTAGATCACAATTTCTACTGACGAGGAGCCGAGCTGCTGACGAGCGGATCCATTAAGGGTGATGCTCGATCTGAAACTATCGAGACACAGACCTTGACGGCGATGGGTCCCTTGACGTCGCCATCGGTATGCGGGACCTAGACGGAGTTCGCCGGCTTTCAGCGCTACCGTACCCGTAGGTGGCGTAACTCCATCGCGACGACGGTGAAGCAGATCGCGAGTTTGCTGGAAAATTCGAGGATAAGCATCTAGGCACCTCTGCTCATCCTTGTCTGTTTACCCAACAGCGAGACATAAGCCGGAAGGGATGCTGCACTCACGCTGAGACTGCGACACCTGTCTTCCTCTACTTTGGGGAGTCCGCTCCGGAGACGTCACCGCGGAACATACAGATTCCGTCCTAGCCTTAGCGGCTGACCTCGCTGTAATATCGTCGACGGACCATTAAACACCAGATAGCTTTCTGCGATCGGATTATCTCTGACATAGATAACGATCTGTGCTTCAAAACCCAAATGCACAAGCCGGAACTCTCATGGGGCTCTACTGAAAACACTGAGCGAGAGACAACAGTCGATGCGGAATGATTATAACGAAGATTTTCCGACTTTTCGCTTCGATTATAGGGTCAAGCTGCCAGGGACGCCGAACCCGTTTAGGACGGTGGCTGGGGATTTACTTCAGGGTGCAGATATGAATTAATCTAAAGCATGCCGAAAAGCGGACCGATATTTTCCGGGTCGAGGAAACATTCAGGATGATTCCCCACTTTGTGGAATATGGCGTTCAGACCCATCAAACCTCAGCAGATTCTTCAGTCGATTAGATACACCAGAGTGCAGTGGGAGGGTAGTCGAAATCATCTTTTGTTCCTGTATTGCCTGCGAACGATGCTCTTTCGTGCGTTCATTGAACTTACGTAAGGATAATCCACTCCCGGCTGCGGTCATTCCGTATCCATAACCAGAGGAAGGGGTTTTGACGAGAGCTTTGAGACGGGAAGACTTTGCCGCAGCCATATCAATGGCGCTATTTGCTCGCCTCTGTTGAGCGGATGCGGCCGAAAAAACTGGTTGAGGGACTGGGGAAATAACGAGCAGGTAGGGAAAAAACGAGCTTCATGCCAACAACGACCATTCATTTGTACTTTGATGATTCATCTTACAGCCAGATAGTTATTTTATTCTACAAGAGGGCTGATGACACTCGGGTGCAGCAATGCATGTGCATGCTACTCACGTCTCGATGTTTGCGTTGGATACTGTGTCCGAGACCCCGCGGCGTTCCTCAATGATTCCATGGAATTGCCGTGCGCGGTACGACCGCGGCTAAGGTTGTTCAACGATGACGATGACGAGGAGTTCGACATCCCTGCACGGAGAAAGCATTCGAAGAGATCGGTGTGACACGAGCAACGAGTTGGAGTTCGGTCACATAACGACGGGGTGGGGAAACTAGCGGTTCGAACCGGAAACTTTGAGGCCAGCAAGAACTGTAACTTAATTTAGAGATCAAGACAATTTACCTCCGTAGCCTCCACCCATTTCTCCGTGTAACATCTTCTGCTTGTTCGAATCCAATGAGAACAATAGAGAGTCCGCCTGTGCTTTAAAATGCTCTGCAAAGGCCCAGAAAGCCTTGCGGCAGTGTGATCTAAAAGAAAAAGTAATTTTCAGGACGATGCGATTCACCTGCCGAACGATGGCTCAGGAATCCTCCTGACCGGCATCGGTGTCCCATTTGAACGGAGCACGTCGTTGAAAAATTACCTCGCTTCCTGGTCCGCATCGGACAGCCCCGCTCTTATGGCTTGTTGCAAGATTGCGATATGCCTCTCGAGCGTGAATGTTGGCCAAAGTATCAACATTTCATACAGGAATTCAAAACAATGTCGTCGGAGATCCCTGTTTTTCGAACTAAGATTCTGGATGACGACCGGAACAAGTCTCTGCGAGTGTACGTTCTTCAGAATGAAGTGAATACAAACTACGCCCGAAGTGGACATCACCTGCAAGACAATCGTCAATTAATGGAGACGCTTTTTCGACCTATGATCGATGAGGAGACTGGACGGGGAATTTCGCACTCACTTTCACAGTAGCACCCATGAGCAAGATGAGTGATGGAAGCAGCTGCTCGCAGAGTCGGTCCATTTTTGTGCTGAGCTGAACGCAGAGGTACCTTCGGACAGAATTAATTAGAAGAAAGCGTCTACGAGTCACGAGGAGTGTTGCGGAGGATGATTCAAGGGATGCGAGTCGATGGCAGCACTGTTCGTACTGCTCAGAATCAAAAGAATAATGTACTTACGAGATAGTTATGCAGGCTTCACGGACAATTTGCGACCTCAGATCTTTCACGCAACTCTGCAGGGAGCTCTCGAGCGTCTTGAGAGCCGGGAGAAATTCGTCATAATCCTTCGCGCCAGCGATCACGAGACTTCTTATCATTCTTAAAGCATTCAGCCTTTTTTCCCACTCGACATCGGCGTTCGAAATTGTTGATCTGATATTTGACAAATGCTGTTCCAACTCTCTCGCGGAGAATACGTTTATCCTTGGCACGTCCGAGAACGCTTCAATGAAGCTTTCTTCGTCGACGGAACCCGCGGGTCCGGCTGACTGCGTCTTGGGCTTAGCCGTGGCTGAGCTCTTGCTGGCCAATGCCGATAGAGCCGGCTTCTTCGCAGACACAAGAGGTTTCGTCTTCGGTGCGACACGATCGGGCTCATCCCCGCCCGGCGTCTCTGCAAGCGAATACAGCAGCTGCTCGGGATTCTTGTGCGGATCATTCGTAGTGGCTCCGACTGGGAATCTCTAAAAATTCTCACCTTGTGTGGGTGATACGAGCATTTCTCCGTTTTCGATGGCTTTATCGAAACGTTCGATAAGCGCTTGGAGTCTGAGAATATTCGATTCGTGAGATCGACGGCCTTGTCTCAGGCTCTGTCTCCCCATAGCCTGATGGTCTCCCAGATCATGACTGAAGTTGAACAAAAATGGCCGACCGAGAAGGAAACTCACTTGTTGGGATGGATGGCGTATTTCCTCTGGAGATCGTGTCGTAACTTATCACCGACGTATCTATAAATGACTACCAGAGTAGTCATAGCTGTGTCTCGAACCTGGAAGGAAATATATGCATATTTTCGCATCGGCAGAGTCTTTCCCTGGATTCAAACAAGAGGAAGTAATGGAATTAGAAGATCGGATAACCACAAGAAAACAGACCTGAGCGTTGGGATCGTCCATGAGCTTACAGATGGACGGAATGAACTTTGAGATGGTTAAGCACGATGCCGTGTATCTTTACGGAGAAAAGGGGGAATTTAAGTTCACTAGGAGGCTCAAAATCCTTTGCCTTATGCAGGATGGAATAGTCATCGAAGTCATAATCATCTAACAGTCATCTAAATCTTGTACCTTATGACGGTGTCTTGCATGAGCAGCAGAATTTCCTCGCGAACTCGGAAGTTCTTATGTGTATACGCGCTCGTGAGCCTGTCTAGAATGTATTGGGGTGATGTCACCTGAAACAACAGAAGAAAACGTAGCAGCTAAGGGGATGGAGAAGCTCCACCGACGCTCGGAGCCGTGATTTGTGACGTACACTCACCTCCATCATCTTGTTGAGCAGATCGGCGTTCGTGTCCCGTATCAATTCTTTAGCGTCCCCCATGCGGTCGGTACAGGCGGGTAGAACCGAAGAAATATACGGCCTAAAATCCTCGCGGAGTCTCACGACGATTCTCGAGAGGATCTCTAAGCCGTTCTGCTGGATCTTCGAGTTGCTACTGCCCAACCTGAGGAGGCATCGCAACTTGTATTCCGAGGCGCGTCGTCTCTGGTCGCATGTGTCGAGTTCATTCAATTGCTTGAGCGAAAGAATTCCATTGGGAAAAATGACTTACCAGCTGACGAGGCCATCGATGAGTGCACCTACATCCTCGCCTTGCAGAGAATGGCTTTCGTTGTCCACCCAATTCAAGAGATCTTCTCCGATCTTCAATTTCAAACGGATATCCTGCTTGCCCATCTGTGTGATCCACGGTTCGAGCGCTCCGCCCTCCATCGTTCCGGCAGGAAGGCTGCTACAAAATATATGGCAGCAATATTAATGTGGCCGAAAGCTAGGGCGTGCCATGCATGCTCTGTCCAGATTTCACCGGCAACTGGATGGTTCGCCTACGAATGCTACCGATTGGGCACCTGAACTCTGGACGAACACACTCATGACTTTCAAATCATCGTATCGGAGACACCGTAATACGTGGAAACCCACTAATCTTCACGATACAGTCCGGCAAAAAGCTGTGGGAGCTCACTCGCACTTGCAAGAGTAGTACACCAATGGTGACTAACCCGCATCCTGATCGGGAAGGAATCATCCGAGGAAAGTCTAGCGAGGCTCGTAAGGCCCATGAGACGGGATCTCGTCAAATTAGGAAGCTTCATTTCGAAAGCTTGAATGTTTTGGATAAAACATTCCAACCTTGAGGCGGCCTTCGGCACATCACCTGGTTCACTCACCCAGTCACGACCATTCGGATTCACTTGACTGACAAAAGGACGTTCATATTGCCATCTCATAGAGGTACGACGAGACCGAATTAGAACAATATGAATATTGCTTCCGTAAATTTCCCTCTGAGCAAATCAGTTCTTCTGAGCAAACCGGCCAAGGTTATGACTGCTGTCATTTCCACAGCGGTACTCGCTTGGACCTCGTTAGTATCCCCATCTGAGGATCCCGGCTGCCTCACAGAGTATCTATGAAATAATCAAGCGACAAATTCAACGGTAGAACTCACCTCGCTTCTCCAAAGAATCGACGGTTCTAGTGAATGCCTATTTTGGGATCCAACCTTTTGGATGGATTCAGAACTTTCATGCGTGGGAGCCGCTCTTTGCATTTAGTTTGGGAACATTGCTGCTGACTTCGTCCATCGTTGCATTATTCAAACAAAACTTCACAAACTCGACGGGTACAATATCGACACTGATTTCACAAATACCCAGTACCGGACGGCACCTCCCTATGTGCTATTGCTCGCTCCAGTACACTGTCTGAACTCTCCGCGCTCTAAACGACAGATGCTTGGATCGGTGGTAGTGGTGAGGAGACTCTACTACTCAGACGGTAGCAACATGGCGGGTTTCAACAACAAACAATTCGGCGGAAACTCCGGGTGAATCATACAGTCGGAGCTCAGTCCGGTCGGACGAGGTGGCCTGATCTGGCGTTGGTGATCTCCGATGATGCTTGCCGATTTTGCGTAGCATCGGAATATGGAAAAACAGCATCCGCTGCTTGATGAACGCCGCTACGGTGATTTCTGAGATGATTGATGCTTCGCGCTGCTAGAAAGAGCAGCGCGAACTTCCCAACGGTTACGGACAGCAACCGATTCATCCGCGGGACCGACGGGATAGAATCTATGTATATGTATCAGGAGGGCTTCTGTCGTTTCTACGGCCTCTGTCGGGGCTCTGGTCTCAGTCCATCTCTTCTTTTCTCCGACGCCTGCTTCAATACCCGACCCTGGCTCGGACTCAGTCGTCAATCGTCTCGACTTGACAGACGCAAGTTTCAATCCACTTTGATTAGGCATCATCCGATGTGAGCAGAAGGAGCCCGAGTCTCGATTCGAGGAGTTGATCCATTCCATCACGAGTGTTGCCTGTCCGGCGGCCACGGCCTCCTGGAGATCTCATTCAGTCTCTGGTTATTATCTGCCTAAAGGGGGAACATGATGAATTTCCCTGTAGAGCACGGCGAGGGATTCTTTACCGTCGACAGCAAAAGCTTGTAGGAGGATCGTTCCGCCCGGCTCAGGTCAATTTTCCCGGAAGAGGGGGAACGTACGCGCAGATTTTTCTGATTAACGGCGCTGGATATACTCCCCCCTCTTCAGATTTGTTTGAAGGGCAGAATGGCTCCGTCTATTCTGCACACCTGATCCGTATGGTCCGGTGTTCATAGTTAGCCCTCCAGACCACGTGAATCGTCATTTTAAACTCGTTCCGGGAAAAGATGTTCTTTTGAAGCCGCCAAAATTTTTCGAAATAAGGATGGAGCAGTCTAACAGTCTGTGCCCACCACACTCCTCCTCCTCCTTCCTACATGAGTAGTGTGTCTCCTCTGTGGTCGGGTTGCCGCTGCTCGGACCGTCTCTCATAACAACATATGTGTGTGTGTAGTGTGTCCCAGAAGCCGCTCTTGACAACTGGGAGGAAATGCGTGTGAGGAAGATCTCTCCTACAGGCTGACCCGCCGCGGAGGACGGAGATCTTAAAAGTCTGCCAGGTAATCAGGAGACGGAGAAATCTAGAAAAAACCTTTGGCCCTCGCTGGGATACGCCGTGCGCACAATTCCCTCGGTACGAAAATCAGCCGTCGTCTCAGTCGCGGACGCTCCACAGAGGCAATCGCTGTATCAGCTGATTGTCGTGGTGAATGCCAAGATTTCAGTCAGGGTCTTTGTATGGAGAGGTGTCTACAGGGTTGACATTCGTTTTTTTATTTTTTGTGATGGAGCAGTGAATTCTGTCTTCTGGTTGTGAATGAATATCTTCTCATAGGTGTCCAGGATGGCAGACAAGGTAGAGTCGCGCTGCTGGCCTCTGGGGCCACAGGCGCCCCCGCCTCCGAATCCGTGGATAGAAGAGATGCTTAAAAGAGTATACTTCACTCCGGATCTGGATATCCGTGGCTTGCTCGGCGATGCTGTCAGTACTCCCCAGCAGCTCTCGTTGCCGGATGTCTATGACGCGCTCGAGAAGATTCTCGTTTCCATCCGTGACGATGAACTGGAGACAGTCGAGGGGAGACTCGGTCCGAAGAATGTGGCCTTCGACATAAATTCGAATGTTGGCTCCCTAGTCATTTCGCAAGATCGACTCGGGGTAACGAGTCAGAGCAACTTTAATACGGTCAAAGCCAATTGCTGTGTCTACAAAGGAAGATGGCAATACGAGGTGAGGCCTGCCGCAGACTGATCCTCGAGATCTTGCTACAGTTCGAGCGAGGAGACTGAATACTCTGATCAGAAGGATGAAAATTTTTGATTCTTGGAAACAGGTCTCTCTGGGGAGCAAAGGTGTCATGCAGGTCGGTTGGGCGACCGCGGAGTGTGAATTCAATGAAGAAGAAGGTGTTGGCGATACCAAAGACTCGTATGCTTTCGACGGTAACCGGATTCGGAAGTGGAACGTCTCGAATATGAATTATGGAGTAGCCTGGTTGGCAGGGGATGTCATCGGTTGCTGCTTGGATCTCGACTCGGTGAGTTGGGAGGACTCTCCTCGACACACCTCTCCTATCGCGAGATCCACGATTCTTGTTGAGGATGTAACCGCGAGGCTCCATCGTTTTTCAGGGGTCACTGAGTTTTTACCGCAATGGTGTCTGCCTTGGAGAAGCTTTCAAGAATATCCGTAGGGGTCCTGGATACGCATATTTCCCAGCTGTTTCACTATCTTTCGGCGAAAATCTTGTCGCTAACTTCGGCACTAGTCGATTTCGCTATCCGGTGGACGGTTATTCGCCACTGGTTCCAGCAACCGACACCAGGAAGGGACAGCTTGTTTGTGATCTACTCTACAAGGTACTTGATTGAACTTTCATTTTCTTCGGGATGATGGAACTTCATTTTCTACGAAAGCTCTTCCCCCCAGGCGTTGAAGGTGTACGAAGATGCTGAGAAGACCACGTTCAAGAAAATGAGTGACGACGGAGCTCAAATTCTCCTGAAAGGCAACTCGTCATTGGCGCTCCTCGTTGCGGCTCCTGTCGTCGAGTACTTCCCCATCGTTGCAAAGTCTCCCTATGTATTAGAGGTGTGCTAAGAATTATTTTATGACGACGATTTTCGACGACTTCCTCGCGTCAGGATTCCCATTGAGCCTTGGGTTTATAGCTTCTTCATCACGCAGTTCACCCCATTCTTCCAGGCGACCTTGGTACCGCTCTTGGAAAAGCTGCTGGAAAAAGATCCGCGTCACATAGCAAACCTGTTGAACATGTTGTGGACACTCTTAGAGTGGCAACAAATTCATTTAGCTTTAGAGAAGCTCTCCAACGTTTTAATAAGCTCGTACAGTTTCGCATCGTCCAGTTTGGACTACGGTCATCAGAAGCGCGTCCTGCAGATATTCGTCAGCCTCTTGTCCCATAAATACACGAGGCGATTCCTCATGTGCAAGGTGAGACTGACGGGGATCAGGATGATGGATATGCATCTTTCGGGAAAAAAGACGAGTGGCCGATCAGAGTATATGGGCTTCGAGTCGGTTCGCTCCACGAAGAGTCTTGATCCCCAGGTACTGTTTGAAAAAGGTCGCTTCTCTACTCTGATGAAAGTCAAACCCCTAGACATTCAACACCTCGAGCAGATCGTGCCCCAAATATGGTTCGAAGTGGACGAGGTGAGATATTTGCACATACTGACTGATGTATACTCCCGAAATTCGACTCCCGCTCAGCGCAGGTGTCCATCATTGCATTGAACGAATAGAGCTTCAACATGCGAGGCCCGTAGGAGTGCTGAACATCTGAAAAGACGCTGAGCTTTTCAGGATCCCCCTCATACGCCCGACGATGCCTCCAGGAGAGCTTCTTACTGCCAAAGCAGGGATAAAATCAAAGCTGTCGTCTCGCAAGTTGAGGCACTCCAAATTGAACTCCTCCAAAAGGTCCGATTAGAATAATCCGCCTCCACCCTCTGGAATGAAAAAGCAGCGAGAATAATTCCCCTGAGCGTACGTCTCTCCGGTCGGCGAGATTCTGAAGATCTATCCCTCTATATCAGGTCACTCAGGACGATGACAATTGTCCCCCCCTGGGGCAAACCTCGAGAGATAAATTCCTCTGCGAGTTCGAGAAACTTCTGAAAGAGCACAGTTTGGCGCATTCCGCTACGACACTCCAATCGAACCTGTCCACAGTGGCGATCTCGTATCTACACAGGTTGATCAGGTGAGCACACTGTCGATTCGAAATATTGAAGGAACGAATTTTCCGATGACGATAGAGGTCCCGGAAGGAAACTAATTCGAATCCTCTTTCCCAAAGCATCATCCGACGTTGTCTCCCGATTGTGAATCCGGTAGACGGCTCTGATCTTCGGGAGTCTTGTTTCTTCGTGCCTGTTTTTCATTTCCTCGGTGAACAGTGGACAGCTGGGGACACCTCGCGTGTGGGCGGGCTGTATTCTCATCTGAAGACGACATACGCGACGGAAATGAAGACAATGTTGAATTCAATGGCTTCAGTGCGACAGCCCGCTAGAGATGACGTGCCGTACCATCAAACCCTCCCCTTAGTGGATCGGGCGAAGTTCACCGCCACCATCAAGGTCTGATTTTTTCGTTTGATATACGTGCGATCGGACTTCAAGATCATTTTCGGTAGAACTATCTGACGTGAGGCGTATCGCTCCGCAGGTACTCAAGCTCGTCGACTCTGTGGTTCGGCTCTACTCAGCTGTCGTTCACGAACAACTTGAGAAAGTGAGCAATCCCGATATCGATTCGAGGAGAGGAGGAAAATATACCCATCCGTAAGGTTAACCGGGAAATATGAATTCTAGGCCGCAGCACTCCGCGATAGCATGAAGGAATACTTGAAGGCGTACCGCCTGACGTTGGACGCAATGGCGAAGGTGGAAGAGAATAGCTTCGAGCAGGCACGACTTTCGTGCTCCAAAGATGTTTTCAAGAAGAAACTCGACGAGCAAGCGCGTCAGATGGCTTGGCTCAGCGCAACAATGTTCTCTAGAGAGAAACAAGGCGATCTCTATTGGCTCCTCCAGGTATAGTAGAGACTTGATTCGCGACGCAGCTCGGAGAGCGGATCTGTCCGAGAGTTGGCTGCCGAGATCGTTCAATAAATTTCGGACGTCATGCATTTTAGGTTGTGCTCTTCACGCTCGAAGAATCTTCGAAAACGGGGGAATGTTTCGCCTTCGTTCCGGATTTCTACGTGGAAACTTGCATCAAATTGTTCCATTCGCTCACTAGTCTATTCCCACCGACCTCAAGTCTGTCAGAGATACCCGGTCACTACAATCTGCAAGTACGTTGATGCACCGAAGCACGGAGGAGGGAGCTGTTGAAGATTCGGGGGGCTCACGGAACTTACTCCTCGCTTCCAGGTCAGATACAGCACCTTCCTCGCCATGCACTTCTCGGATAAGAGGGTGGTCAATGCAGATTTGAAAGAAACGTTGATACAAGCACTCGCGCAACACGTTTGCCCACCGGAGACCCTCCGATCTCTGGAATGCATGAGCAATGAATCGTCGCAGGTAGGTGAAAATCAAAACCCATCCTGGAGAAAAATGCTCCCTGAGTAATCGGAACCCCTGTCCAAAATACTTGCGAGTATCTCTGCGAAATGACGAATTTCAGATGATGGTCGCTGCCTTACTGCGACCATACGATCGGGCCTGGGCTCAGTCCAATTGGATTCTTGTAAGACTGTGGAAGGGTTGCGGATTCGCATTCAGATACAGGTTTGTGTGGAGTATTCCGAAGATGCGCTATTCCCCTGCGGATTAGCGAACCTAGATTTCGATTTCAATCGCTCCTGTTAAAGAGAGTTGGGCTGAATAAACGACATCCTTCCTTACAGTGAGGCACCCCATCTCGTGGAGAAGAAAATGTCTTTGCTGAAGCCTCGCGTCACTCCTGTCCTACCTCCGCATCCACCGCCGTGTCCATCTGTCTTCTACCAAGTAAGTTCGGGCCTAAGCTCCATGGTACTCGACGTAGGAGTATCGATATTGAATTGTCACCGGTATGGCTCCGTCTCTCCGAAATCCTAAATTCCGGGAATTTTCCAGAACTTGATTTCGAAGTATTTGGAAGAACACCCGACAAATGCATCTGCTTTCATCGAATCCGTGCTGACTCAGCTCAATTGGGCTTTCTCGGAGTTTGTTTCGATGCTGCAGGAAATTCAAACGGCTCACATCCGGCCCGAGAGGTGAGCATGCCCCCGGATAAAGCCCACAACTCAAATCCCAGATCTATTACGGAGGATACTACCGAACGAGAAATGATAAAACGACTGCCTAAATCTTTTTCTCAGAGTTTTGATCGATTCTCGTCATCTGAAAGTGTGTTCCACGTGCTTCAATCTGACGGTTGCGCTATTGAGGGTGAGATTCATGAAACCATTCGACCTCCTGAACGAAGCCTTGATGACAAAATCGAGCCGATCGATGTATGGAAACCCTCGTTCCAGGTTATTGAGATGATCGCGAACTTGAGTCCGAACTGCCTCCTTCGGCCTGCGCAAGCATCCTCCATGTTTCTACCTCGTCTGTTCCAAACTCTCTCCCATATCCTGAACCGGGTCTGCTACGGGAAGGTAGGATTTGGCCCGCTCTGTCGGATAGAAGTGAGACTGCAGCCGCATGACATTCGATCTTTCCAATTTTTCAGGGCTGCTTCGATCTTGTGGTTTCCCTCGACATCATCGGTCTTGAAAGCATTGATCATTTCGTCATCATCAGCGCTGTTGCCGGTAAGGAAGTCAAATTTCGGACCAGCGAGTTCGACCGTTTTTATTGGGACCCTGAGGCCTCGGTGTCTGTCCGCCGTAAGTCAAGAGAGCCGCCGCCCACTAAACATGGCACCGGGCTGACTTTCAGGCATTCTGATTGCATTGCTCCTCAAAGGACCGAAAGAGAATCGGGAGTTGGTTCTGCAATGCCTTTTCCAAGAATCCAGCTTCCAGCCTCAGAGCGTCGAAGCTTTTCTTGGATTCCCCGTCACAACGAGTGCACCGACCAGCACCTCATCAGTAAGCAATCAGCGAACCACCACTGCAAGTGCAAAGACAACGGTGGACGGGTCTACTTTCTCTTTAGCTAACTACGGAGACGTCAAAGAAGAAGAGATCGACCAGGTAAAAATATTTTTCCGTGTGAGCTTCCGCGTTTCCCCTTGACACATCGTAGACGGCGATAAATGCTATCGAGGAGCCGAGCGCTGGTCGGAACAGCTCAAATTTGATGTCGCTCTAAGAAACTTGATGCAATAATTCGCCTCTCCGAACAGGTCCGCCAACTCATACAGCTGATCAAGAAAGCCTACGCGTCTGCGGGGTCTCAATCGGATGCCTCCGGGCTTCGAAAGCAACAGTCAATCGACCAGGTGCGCAGTCGTCGTGAATAGTGATAGGCGCTACATTAGTCGAGATTTCCCGATTTCCCCCAACACGATCGATCCTCTTGAATTTTGTCTCTCCTCACCAGGATTCTGAAGACATCTGCACAATTTGCTACGCGGCCGTGAGAAGTGCCGTTTTCCAACCTTGCCTGCACGAGTCCTGCCGGGATTGCATCCAGCTTCATCTAATCAACCACAAAGAGTGCTTCTATTGCAAGACTTTAATCACAAAAGTTGAGACGAACCCACCGGTGGACATCCCGGACATCACACCGCAAATTTGAATGTGGCGGCTTGACATCTAGATCACCCTCTCCTGACTGGAGCTCCCCGCTCTCAGCATCAGGCGGCTCTCCAGGGGACACGCTCTCGGCCGGACCTCATCTTTGAGTCTTCCTTAATGCTGCTCCAGCCGTGATTCGAGGCGCCTGATGGGCTTCGGCGAAGGCTTCCTCCCTATTCTTGAGACTCGCAAGTCGCCGCTTGTCCTTGATACTGTAGATAATGATGCAAATAAAAGATACAGGAAGTTCCTTAAAACCGTGAGTCTCTCCCTTCCTTTTCCAGAAGTGCTTTCTCTCGAAGAGCAGAATCGACGGCTCTTACGTACTGATGCCTCCGGCTCAGATATCAATGCGGTTCCGATATCCGAATAAGTAGGAGCGAGGATCAGCATTGCGAGCCGTAAGCACCGTCACGGTTCAATGAGCTCACCTATTTATTCATTAATTTATAACAAACAACCTGGTTCCGAGAAGATATTTTACACAGGAATTTCATAATTAGCTTAAGAATTCGTATTGTTCACATTTGGCTGGCCGACTCTTATCATGGTGCCAGATCCTGTATGGTACAATTGCTGTTGAAGGTTTATTTGGGTCAGAGGTCGACCCATTGAGATCTGTTGTTGGCGCATCGTCGTCGTCCGCACCCCTGCAAGATCCGGTCATCAATATTCAGAAACCTGATTTCAAGCACGGTCCGAGGGTATGATCGATGATACGCAAGGCTGGGGACCATTCAAGGCATTTTTCTCGAAAATTCACGGCGATGGCCACCCCTATTGATTTCCTATGGGGGATCGCCCGGAGGCAGCGTGAAATTTCACGACTCGTGGCGCGACCGCGCCGACTTCCCAACCCTAATGAGACGGGCTGGTTCAAAAGACTACGAATTCAGCTCCGCTCCGTGAGAAACACGGAGTTTCCCCCCAAAAGCATACAGATCCCTTTTAATACGTACCGATCTGCATTTGGGTATACTGATCGTGATCGCCTGGGTGCTGTTGAACTTGAATGGCATACTGCTGCTGCTGTTGCTGTTGCCCCTGATGTCTCAGCTGCATGGCCTGCTGCAGTACCACTGGCTGCGACGCCTGTATGGAGAGTCCCATGAGAGATGAGAATTATCAGGATTTCTCTGTGCTGAATTCGGAAATGAGTTGTTGAATTATTGCCCAGGCTAAGGGGAGATGCAAGTAGCAAACGAACCATCTGCTGCTGTTGGGATTGGGCGGTCATGGCATGCTGCTGCTGCTGTTGGGTCTGCAGGTGCACTCGCTGCATCTGCTGCCGACTCTGTTCTTGGCCGCCAGGCACGAGCATCTGCTTCAGTAGATTCGGTTGCTGTCCCTGGATCTGAACATTTTGTTGCATGCCGAGATCGCTGTGTTGGCGATGATGTATCTGTATCTGCTGCCCGGCTTGCAGGTGTTGCACGGAAATTTGTCCCTGTTGGGGCTGAAAGGCGATCGTAAATAAGCGACCTCTCTCTCCGTAAGACTTTTCTAGTCATGTGTGATCCAGATGCATGTACATACCGGCGATATATATTAAAACAGGCAGATATCGGCAGAACGGCCGAACGAGTTCAAATTCAGGCAGTTTCAGGATGGGTTAATAAGTCGAGCATGCAGTAGGTCATCATCATCATCATCCCTGGATTTCAGGAGTCGCAAAGTCGAATGTATAGCTCGAAGAATCATGGCAGCCTCTCGAATGTTCGCTAATATATACATTTGACTTCGATCTCATCGAGCTCCCCATCCAGTTACTTTGTTATCCTCGGCAAGGGCGAGCCCACGACGGGTTGCATCGTTGGCCCCAGACATTCTGGCCATTCTCGTCCCAATCATCACATAGCCAGATTAATCATAATTATTAGTATTAGCGGAAAGACAGGTGGTTTGCAACCTCCTCGGCATGCAGCAAGGGTTCATCGATAGCTTCTGTTACGGTTCGATCGGTCACTTATTCCGGCTCTTACTGCCCAGATAATATCAACCATAGTAATCGATGCAAATATGAGCTCTCTGTACATCAATGAAATCAGCATGAGCACCAATATCAAACTGTTAATAACGGACTAGAGGGTCTGTATAATTCTGTCATTCTTGAAACTTCTCGATTAATCGGGGAAAAGAAATATTATCACAGAGATCGGGCTCCGAGTCGGATGCTCTCAGGCTAGTGGACTCGCTTCATCTTTGCTCACATTGGCTTGTCCCTGAATTTTGACTAGGTTTCCGCCTTGGACACCTGCATGATACACTTGTGGTTGTTGTTGTTGCTGTGCGTTGATCGGTGACTGATGAACACGCATAGCCACGCCGCCTCGAACACCTGTAGCTGAAAAAGTGGGCTCTGTGTTTGCGAAAAAGCCGAGTTATGCTGCAATGCATGCAGGGATACGACTCCATCTTCGACAAGCTTGGAACCCTTGAGGATATGAGAGAATTACCGTTCTGAACTTGTTGATAGTTTTGAGGTTGTTGCTGCTGCTGTATCAACGTGTACTGCTGCGGTTGCTGTCCCGGCTGCTGCAAGCCCTGCTGGAGCACCGTTTGGACTTGGGGTTGCTGCTGATCGTGCTGGCTCATCAACACTTGTTGCTGAGCCGGCAAGCTCTGCGGCAACTTCTGTGGGTGCCCCATCATCTGCTGTTGCTGATGCTGCTGCGGAGAAACTTGCTTCATAACGCTAATCGTTTGAGGCTGTTGTTGCTGGGTATCATGGCCGGGGGGCACAAGCATCTGCTTCAGTAGGTTTTGCTGCATCATTGGTTGCTGTTGTTGCTGTGGCGATGTTCGTTGTTGGAGATGATGAGCCTGTTGTTGTTGCTGTTGATGTTGTTGTTGTTGCTGCTGCTGTTGCTGTTGCTGTTGCTGTTGCTGTTGCTGCTGCTGTTGCTGTTGCTGTTGCTGCTGCTGTTGTTGTTGCTGCTGCTGCTGTTGCTGTTGCTGTTGTTGCTGCTGCTGCTGCTGTTGTTGCTGCTGCTGCTGCTGCTGCTGTTGTTGCTGCTGCTGCTGCTGTTGTTGTTGTATTTGTTGATGCACCTGTGGTTGTGTTTGCAGGAAATGCTGTTGATGTTGGAATTGTTTGGGATGGATTTGCTGCGGCTGCTGAAGCTGCTGCTGGTCTTGTTGCTGCGGGAGGGCTTGTTGTTGCGGTTGCATTGTTTGCTGAGTCGTCGTCTGTTGAATTGGACCAGGTTGCTGAGGTTGCAACCCATGCGATTGCTGCTGTGGCGGTGCTTGGGTTTGTTGCGGCTGTTGTTCTTGCGAATGCGACTCCTCTACTTCAAGCTTGATCTTCTCTAATTTTATCGAGACGCTCGCCGGATTCTGCATCGAAAATGTTTCGGGCTCGAAGCAGTTCCTCGCCGTCTTCTCTATGTCCACATAATTTAATCGATCGAACAGCGGAAATTCGAACTAACCTTGCTGATCGCTTTCGCCAGTTTAAGTTTACGCTTTTTGTCGGATTTGGATGAATCTTTCTTGATTCCCTTCCCGCCCTTCCGGAATGAGATTGGATTTAGAATGTTTACGAAGCTGAAGAACATCATCTCAGGGGGCGCGGAACGCTCATTGCTTACCTTCGTGATGTCATTCATGATTTTGTCGAAACTTGCGACTTTTCTCTGTGTAGGCGCTTTGGCTTGTTTCTGTTTTCTGAACGACAGTGAAACGGCTGGCGTCGGCTCATCAAAGTCGAATTCATTGAGCTGCAACAATTCCGAATCACACATTAGTGGGGGAGTCGGAAGTTCATTTGACGGTCAGGGAGGGAGAAGCACCGCCGAGAATCCGTTCAAAAGCGAGAGCGGAATTCGTCGATCACTAAAAGCTTCCCTACGCCTACACTCAAAAATTCGAGTGAGCACCAACGAATGAAGGACTTGACATCGATTCAGCGCGGATAGGTACTCACATCTTCTTTGGGATCCTCTTCGTCTTTCGTGGACTGGTTTTCGTCTTTGAGATCTTTCTTCTTCGTTTCTATCCTCCCCGGGTTTTTCCAGCTCAATTCTATAGTACCGTTTTCGGCTACCAATTTGTACAGTCTGCGAGGCGAATACGACAGTCTCCGATTAGGATCAGTGTACAGTGGAAGTCTGACATCTCAGCTCCACCGTCATTGAGGTGTAGTCAGAAATCGGCTCACCTCTTGATTTCCTCTGGATCTTTCGGAGTGAAGTATTTAGAACTAGGGTCCATGCAGTCTGCGACAAGCTCATCGTCAGAGGCACCGATGCTCCACTCATCTTCTGCAGCGGCTCCCATGATATCGAGCTGCAGACTCCCTGAGCCGAACTCTCTGGCGGCAATATCACCGACAGCACTACCACCACTGTCTCTTCTGACGAAAACAGAAGCTCCTTGATCACTCACCAGCACACCACACAGTCACTGTCCCAGACAGGCGCCAAAGTTTTGTGCTCGCACCTTGTGAGCACACCGCAGATTCAAATTTGTTCCAGATTCGCTCCATCGCCGATGGAGGTCATCGACTCGATAGTGTCCAGATCCGGGAGTCGGAACAAATTCGGCTCGAGGGGGCCGATTCCTCACACACTCACGCAGCTGGAAATCGCCGCCTGAAGCTCCTCAGCGCACCTAAATCCATCATCATCAACGTATATGGCACTCGTTGGAATTCGTCTGCTATCAGAAAGCCGCCGCTGTGTTACCTCTAAGTAATGTGGTCGACGTCTCTCTCAGCTCGCTCTCTGACCATTGATTCTCCAGTATTCTCTAGTAGACGCGGGCTGTCATCTCTAAGACAACGGTCGGTGGCCATCTCTTTCCGGAGAGCGTTGGGTGACAGCGCGCGCTCGCCTCAAAATACTGTTCAGCTTCATATGTGGCTTGCGGTGCAGTGTTTTGCTAGAAGTGTTTGAATTGAACTGAAATTTCAACTGGGATGAATGGGGTCCTACTCAGAGAACTGCCCGCCTTCGGTTGTATTGACGGCCAGCCTCAGCAGTTCTTCCACACCTCCCCAGGTAGGTGATGAGCCATGATCAGAGCTCCCGAAAGTTCAAGAACCTGTTTCGCAGACTATGACTAACGCACGCATCGCAGCATAGGAGCGCCGCCAATAGTGCATTTGAGCTCCCTAGGTCATCATCAGATCCATGAGAATTGTGTGACCATCTGAGCTCATCGCTTGGACCCCAACAGTCGTATTCGCTCCGGTTTCTCGGACTCCAATGAGAGCTGTCTGCGTGATGACCCCACCGTTGTTCATTGAAGCCGTCCCCATTCCAGATCCGTTCATTAGAGAAGACATTAGAAGAGGCTGTCTCTCTCGGCGCCTTGCGATTGAACGGTAGAAAACTCAAGGAGATATCCGCCAAATTACTGCAAAAATATGATCTATCAGACACAATTGTTGCGGGTGAGTGATCCGAGGAAGCAGCCCATGCCGGCGTTCCCGAGTGATTTCCTTCAAACGAAAGAGCCTGTTACCTCTGAAAGCTCGCAGAACCCCCTGGAACCGCGCTCCTCCCCTCGATTCAAGACGAGGTACCGCGTTTCCTCATCCGTTCACAAGCTTCTAATTTTTCAGACTTGTCCAAGAATCGCCTCAGCGAGCTACCTGCCTTCGTGTGTGAATTCTATCTGTTGTCGGAGCTCTCCTTGTATTCGAATCTTCTACGGTGCCTTCCTTCAGACGGGTCACTCTTAACGTTGCAGAACTTAACGTATCTGAACTTGTCAAAGAACCAAGTGTCTGTCATCCCACAAGCACTATGCGAGCTTCCGAAACTTCAGGTATGACAGGTCACAAGGATCTTGAATCTCGATCGCAATCAGAGTGAGCTCGCGACGGATTCCATGTGGAGCACCTGAGGATTCATGAGAGTTTCTCCTCTTCCATTGGTACAGGTTCTTATTGTTTCGCACAACCGGTTGTGTTCACTGCCCGAGGAACTGGGGCACATGACGAGCTTATCGGATCTCGACGTCAGCTGTAACGAAATTTCATTCCTCCCGAGTCAAATCGGGGACTTAGTGTCTTTGAAGTACTTAGATTTGAGAAGAAACCTCCTCGTGGAGCTCCCTCCGGATATATGCGAGCTCCATGGCTTACGACGATTGGATATCTCCGAAAATCGTATCCAGACCTTGCCATCGCAGATGAAACACATGGCTCTGACGGAGTTTTTCTGTGATCACAATCCCCTCGTCACCCCACCGGCAGCGGTGAGCGTTCCTGGACTTCCTCCCTCCATTATCTCCCATTTCCCATGTGAACCCCGCTGGAGCTCTTCCTGTTAGGAAGTAGCCCGGATCGGGTGAGGCTCTCGAGGAATCGGGTTAAGACATTTCCTTCCACAGCTCTGTACCCGCGGTCTGATACACGTGAAGAAGTTCCTCGACAATGAAGAACGGAAACGCGGTGGTAGTGCGCAAAGCGATACGGGAACCTTGACGAACGGTCGGAGTGGCCTTCGCCAAAGGGAATCTCTGAGGTTGACGAACTTGGGCTGCTATGGGAACGTCGGGAAGAACAAAATGGATTCTAACGTTGTTGACGGGGGACCTGCTTTTGTCTTCAATGATAAAGGGTGAGAATCCCCTCGCCACTCGAGAGGGCGTAAGGGAGGAAGCAAGCCCTGTTTGGAGCTGATCATTGTGTCAGGTTCGCCTAACCTGAACTCATCATGTGTTGAACCCAATTCGCAGTTACCCGATGAGCTCCTTCAAAGATGACATGAGCGCCACTGACGAGATTCGCCGGTTCGCGGCCCAGCGAATGGAATTCACGCGAAGTCCAAAGAAATCACACGTAAGACGTCGCGGGTCAGCCCATCCGATCGGTCCGAGCCAGCCATAACCATAAGGGGAAATGAATGAAATTCATTCCGATCATCTTCCAGGTTCAGGAACAAAGCCAGGGTCCAATTACGAGCCCGTCGAGTGAGGCTAATACGTTACAAGGAGGTTTGGCGACCCCAAGCACACTGAGCCCGACCACGGAATTCGTTCCCCTGCCAGAAAACGGTAAGTCAGAGAATTTTCGCGGAGCGGGACCTCAACATTCTGACCTTTCGTTTGAAGGATATGGTTTCGATTTGTCAGTCCGAGTGCAATGAATTTCATTTCGCTTCGACTCTGCAGAACACGTGACACCCGAGGAGGAGTTCAGACAGAGGCATGAAGCCATCGTACTCAAACAGAGAGCCGAGGCACTGAAAGTGAGCAATTATTTGTCGAATTATTGTAGAAAGATCGTTTTCCCGCGGAAATTCAACGATGCTAAGCGACTCCCTTCAATTCAGCGAGCGCAAAAGGAGGCCGTGATGGCATTTGTGAAACAACGCACGAGTTCCGTGTCCCTCCCGCCGCATCCTCAGCAACCACCGCCACCCCCTCCGAACTCCAGCGCAATCCTACCGGCGAATGCTAGTCCCAGCGCGGAAACGGCACCCCCCTTGCCCAGTTTCACGATTCGACGAGGTAGGCTGTTCTTACTGAACTTCCCCCCCCCCCTCGGAGCGTACATTGGCGCCGTCGATCGACTTCTACCTCACGGGATCATCTGAAGTCGACGGTCGCCGCATTTTCGCGTGAGCCGGCCCGCACTCAATCGCTTCCCCTTAGGTTTGGATCGCGCTCGCGAAGAGCAGGAACTCCTCCAACGGATGCGGCAGATAATCGAATCGCGACTGAAAATGGCTCTCCCGGAAAATCTTGCCGGAGCTCTGACCGATGGTGTTGTGCTGTGTCATCTTGCGAATAATGTCCGTCCCCGCTCGGTGGCAACGATACACGTCCCGTCTCCCGCCACGGTATGAATTCCCATAGAGAGCTCCCCGTGCTCAATCAGACTCGCTCCTCAGACCACTGGTCTGTGGATGCTCCATGAGCAGTTGGGGGCAGCGATTTTCTCACGATTGGGATTCTTCGGATTGTTGCAGCCGAAGCTCACGATGGCCAAATGCAGGAGAAACGTCGAAAACTTCCTGGATGCCTGTCGTCGTCTCGGAGTGCCATCGGTGAGTCTCACCTTACTTCCATCTAGCAACGCACTTCAGAGCGTTTGACGTCAACGGGGGTGGAAGGCGATGACCCTCGTCGATCATCGGAATACTCGAAACCTCAGGAGTCTTTGACACCCGGGGAGAGATGGGACCTTTCCACACCCGTTCGCAGTCAGCGCATATTGCAACCCTAGAACACAGAACGTGTCGGGAAGAAATTCCACGCTGTTATCACCGGCTTTGCCCTCTTGCACAATCTGGTTGCGTTCTTCACCCATTCGGATAATTTTTAATCTCGTTCTCGAACGGTCCTCCATTCGTCGCGGAACCTCCCATGCATGTTCGTTATGCTCCATCAGAGTCGACCGTGTTGATGAAGTTCGACCTTTAATTCTCGTGCGTCCTGCCGAAACTCGGCTTGCTCCGATGGTGGGGAAACGACTTGAGATAGGTTGAGCTGTAGTTCCGAGAATATCCGCTCCTTCGTCTGCTCGATGCTTCCTTCGTGGTCCGGTCTGTTGATTTATTGTCCTTTGTTCGTAAAACGTTCAATTGACCGCTGCAATCAACACATAGAGAACAGTGGATCCGTCTTTCGTTCTCGCTGTCCGTCCCCGAGATAGGCCCTGTCATCGATTACGTCTTTTGTTTTGCGTCTCCTGCTGTAAATTCCGTTTTCCGTCCGAGAGGTGAGTATCTCGTACCCGCTCCAGGTGACGTAGCGCTTCTCTGTTGCCCTAGACTTCGCTTCTTCCTCGTTCCTTTTTTCTCCCCGCTTTACCTTGCGCCTGACTGATCGCTCCTGCATTTCACCGAATCTAACTCTCGCTCCGCTAATTGCCCACTACTTCCCCTTCCTCAAAGAGTCGTCTCGTCGGTTTTGGGATTTTGCAATCTCAAGAAGGAATCCGTCGCTTTCAGGAGGAAGTCTGCGAATGCGGAGACGTGTTGGCCGAATTCGACGCTCAAGCCGTTTTGGCGACCATCGAAGGCCTCCTCAGAATTGGCAAGGCCAAACCTAAATGCAGGCCGCCCCCGCCACCGCCTGCTCGCGATGGGCAGCAAGCGCAAATTGTTAATAATAACGTTTCTAAAGTTCTCAAAGACGAGGATCATTTACAAATCACCTCAGAATCCGCGGACAACGCCGATATACCCTCGCGGAACGACAGTCCAGTTAGCACCAGTGAAGATATATCTAACCTCGAAAATCTCGAGTTCGATCCGAGCGATATTCGACCGAATTCCGCCGCGGGCAGCCAGCAACGGTCGAAGCTCGATAAGCGTGACCAGGACGAGGATAAGGGCAACTTGACAGCGACTTTCCAATCGGTGAACTCACGTCAAGACCACGACAAGAATGCGGTCGCTAGGTTGAGGAATATGTTTGAGGCCGCCGGGCCCGATTTCCAAGACGCTAACAAGACGCCATCATCGACCGCCGCCGAGGTTTTCCACGCAAAGACTGAGGTCGTTCAATCAGGCTTAAGGAGCGAGAGCTTCGTTTCAAAACCCAAATTAATCGGGGCAGCGTCAGCGGGCTTGGCTGTCCTCTACATGTACTTTTATCATCCTTGGATTTTACTCCTGCTATTCATCGGCGTCATCCTTGCTGTGTGGCGAACTTTCACGCAGCGTGGTGCCGCCTAACCGAGCTTCACTGAATCGACGGGAATCCAGGCATGGAGAATATACATATATGGAACCGCGTTCACGCAATCACTGTGCCAATGCGGAGGAAGATCCCAATATAGTAGAACATGGCCAAATGGTTTTAGGCAAAGCTGTTCTTTGTCGAGAATTTTGTACGCAACTCTGAATCGATGAATAAAGTGAATGTGCACGACTCTCGAGAAAAGTAGCCGTATTACGATGTTTCACGAGACGCTGAGGTTTCATGAGTTCGCGAACGCCTCTGAACGCAGAGCATAGCATTTGCGAAACTGATTCCAGCCCGCTTGAATCGTAAACTTATTCGATGACATCGAAGAGGATCCGGTTTGGCTTAGTCAGCAATGCCGCACGATCACATCGTCGTACAGCCGTGGTTCCCGATGAGAGTAGCAAGAATAAGGTGTGCTTATGTTTTTCCAGGAACTGACGTGTACCGCCGTCGACATTCTGGAAGAAGAAAAAGGGAGAATTATCTCGGTGGCAATCACCGTTATCGAGTTGGCCAAGCTTTCCACTGTACTCCGTCCTCATTCTATTTCGACCATGTCCCTGGACAAATCCTTCCCTTCTACAGGCTACCACAGCCAACTGATGTCTTCAAGCAGCATTAGGCAGAACTCCTTGCTGTCTTTGGAGGAGAACGCAGCCCGGAGAGCGTCTTCGTCCCTGAATTACTCTACCTCGAGCGTCGAAAAACTCGAGCGGTTCCCTAGGGCGTCGACCCAGTCTCAAAGCAGTAGCTTGGCGTCGCTGCGGGGTCGATTCTACGCTCATCGTCCCTTCCCAGAGCCACCGAAGCCCCCGTGAAGCCTCTCGGACGGAGCGCTCTCTGAATCACGAAGGAGAAACCTATTGTCACCAACAACCAAAACGTGCCAGCGATTGGCCGTACCTTGTATAAATTTGCCTCATTTACTAGTCCTTGTTCCAGAGAAATCAGGCCGATCCTCGCTTTTGAGGTCAGCCCGTCAATCATTTTTTCTTCTGGGGGAAGTTGTTTCCCGGGAAATTCTCAACCATGCATACGGTTTTTCACAAAGCTTGCTCTCAGCTCAGGAGTGGATCTACATTGTGGGGGATTCCGCTTCTTCTCAAAGATCGTCGTCGACGGGATCGAGGAAGTCGCTCTATCGGCAGAGCTCATTCTGACGCGGACAATCCCGCGTTCCGTACGCCGTTCTCCCTGCTCACATCTTTCTATCCTACCAGAGAGCCTTACGGAATGTCCTCGGCGAATGCGCTGGGAAAGTAGTGCGCTCTGGAAGCACCAGTGTAAGTGAGACAGTGTATATGCACCTGGTAGCTCCGACTGAGGGATCGAGAGTGACCACGTCCGATGCTACCTCGTTTCCCGAACTCTGTGAATGTACATATAGAAAAAAATTACCTATACATCTTGCGTTTCGAGTGATCTCACTTCATTGACTTACTCAGATGAATGTTGGCTGAATTTGATTAAAATTCCTTCGACCTCGGTATTTGAGTCATTTTGCTTTCTGCCTGCAATCTTTCGATTTCCCGTTCAAATGAGTCATCCACTCAAGCAGCTGAGCGGTTAGAGCTCAGACACCGATCCCCGAGGTATCAACTTAGGTCTTAACCCTCCTCATTGTCTTCTCCGTCGGAAGGCAAGCCAGATAGAAAGACTATATTTTGGAAAGTGACACAGTCATTCGAGATGTTGTCCGAAAACTCCGAGTGTCGAGCTCCTTTCTATGGCGGGTGTTCTGCTTTTCGATGCTGCGTCCAGCTGATTGATACAAGCGAAAGTTTCGCAGCTGCGTAATTCCGATATTGAGCTTAATCGAATCGTTGGGAATCAAGGAGATGTCGTTGTCTCCGATTTCCCGTGGTATTTGAGGTCAGTGAGCCAGTCGACAAAATTATGTCAGCCCCGCTGATCGAGGCGAATGCAGCTGTTTACTAATAGTTTAATATCTCGCTCGATCGGACCTCGTGAGTGATGCGGTATGTCAGACACTTTACGAAAACTGAAAGTGATGCAGCATTGTGTTCGATGTGTGAGGGTCGCATTCTCTGACCCGTTTGCTCGGCGGCGACGCTCAGCCAGCTGACTGACTGACTGGCTAACTAACTAGCTGACTGGTAACATTTCCACTGACCCATCGGCACTGAAGATTGATACGGACGATCGACCATCCGATCTGATCCACACCGACTGTTCGCTCTTGGCAACAAATTCTGGGTGACGCTCAGCATTAAGGGAATGCGAGCAATTTCTTTGTGAGAGGCCGCTCTGCGCTTGGACTGTATCGATTCGCGCGGCCGTGTCGCGTAAAAGGTTTCCTATCGAGTAGGCAATATGTATGAAGTTCTAGATCAGCACAGTCAAAGCTCGTCTTTGTCGGAGGTCGCTCGGCGAACTTTTCAAGGCCTCTTCCCCTCTCTATCGTGCTGCTGATCTCTTAAATTTACAAAATAGGTATTTTTCCAATCGGACAGCCTCTGCGAATCCCGTTCGCCTGTCAACGCGATCGGTTTCGGTGTTCGGTGTCCGAAGGTAGTGTAAAACAGAGCAATCATGCTCCAACTCGCTGCGAAGAACCGTTCCAAGTGGACATAGAGTTGTAATCGCCTTTCCTTCCAAGCCACCGATCGGATACTCCCTTTCACCCTATTTACTACTTCGGCAAATTGACAGTGAAAGCGATCCGGAGCAAAGCAGTGGTGAAAGTGGACGCTGATTGTGTCTTACCATGGAAACCTACATACTCACATGAAAGTGAGAGTAGACGAAAGGAAGCAGCGCAGTATCCAGTTTCCCGAGTGACCAGCCGACTAGGTCTGGTTCCTCCGATTTCTCTGTGTGGAGCCTTCGTGTGGAGGCGATGGCCAGCCGGCATGATCAAAGGGACCCATGAAGGTAAGCTTGACCACTTTTGGGTCAATGCTGTAGATACGTATTTGCTAGGGAGGATATCGGCATCGAGTACAAGTCCGCCGGAGGACTGAATGTATTCAGTCATCCATCCACTAGGATTCAGAGTCTCGAACTCGGGGGCAATTCCCGCGATTCTCCCGGAAAATCCGCTCGTAAAAAGTCAGTGAGTGAACTTCGGAACCGGGGAATCAATCTCCGTGCCGATCCGATCCAGACTCCACGCAGGACAGAATTAGTGATAATTCGCCGATGAGCGACGGTGAAGGATCAGGGCTCATAGCACTGATAAGTGCGAGAAATCAATTGACGGGCGGACGTTCTGATAAGCCTCGGTTTCTATGCCCATTGATGAAGTCTGATTTTCGTATCGACACCAACGGACATCGTCGGAGTTGATAAGTGCGGCGAAGACTTCTGAGCTCGATTACACGGTTGGTCCTCCAAACGAGCGAAGATTCGTTCGGATTGTTGAACGCACTCGCTTTCGCGTTTGTTCCATCGCAATCTGCGCGCGCCGCTCTGAGCTCGAAAGACAATCCTTGGGAACAAAAAGTTCCGAAGCTCATGGAAAAGAAAACTTGCTTTCTGTCTGGCCCCGCACAGCTTTCGGTACACAAACGAACAAATACGCGAGCATTTTGCGACCAATGGAGCGAGCCGGCTACGGCGACGATTCCAGCAGCTCAGATCATCTTCCCGTCCCCACCCCGGACATTTTCCTTTTCACTATCTCATCATTTTCCCGTCACAATCCGCCCACGATCACATTCTTTCTTTTAGTTCACGATTCTTCGCCTCAGTCATGGAGTGGTGTCGCGAGAGTAGAAGCTCTCGCTTTCTTTCAGAGTTGTCAACTATTTTCCCACTTCTTTCCCTCAGTCGAGCATCGCGAAGCCTCGAGGAGGAGCCGTATTGAGGGGAACAGAGAAAAATCATTACTTTTCCGCCGACATAGAACGTCCCGCTCGTCAAATGAGCCGAAGACTTTGACTTATGAGGGCCTACATGAATTCCGAGGGGTGAACTTCCCCTCTTTCGGAGAGAGATCTTGAAATGAAAACGGAGATATCAATTCGTTCGATCGTTTTTCCAAATCACGCGGCGTTGCCGGCTCGTTCTTCCAAAGTTGTACATGACGGATTGAATACTGTTCCGAGTCAAATCTTCAGATAAAACTCGTGCAAGCCGTTCGGGTTGTTTTTCAGCACAGATATGCATTTGCGATTTGAACCCGGAATAAGCGTGAAGTCCGCTCGTGAGATCGTGAACAAACTGAAATGAGTAAGCGCCTGCATAGAACGCCACAATCGCCTGCTCCGGATGGTATCCGTATATCCAGCCGTATGAAGTAATGCATCATCAGCAATGTATGATGCCGCTCTCTGCTACAACAAAGGCCATTCGGCTGACAAGAGCGGATGACGTCGCTTGTTGGCGGTAGCAACAACATCTTCGGCATCGGCGACAACGGCGGGGCATATCTGGCAGCATTCCTCATCCCCAATTGTAACATTCTGCGGCATGTCAGCTGCTTTATTTCCGGTGTTTCTCCGCCTAGATCTCTTCTTACGTAGTCAGATGCGTTCTTCCCTGGGATTTTGCCGCCGCGCCTACGCAAATCCATCTTATGAAGGCTGACAACTAGATATCAACCAAGCCGTCAGTCAGTAAGTCGGTCGGTATTCGCGACGCGCTCTTTGGCTTCTCATTCCTCGTCTCATTCCTTCCTAGGTTAGCCGATTATTCCGTATATCAATCGTGTGACTGATTCTCGGATAGCGAACGCCTTAGACGCCGAAATCGAACACCGAAGCGTCTCTATAGCTACCGAGGGTCTACACAGTACATAAGAAAGTTTTCCACACCTCAAGATGCGGTGGCTCGACCGCTATCATTTGCGTAGGAGATGAGTCTCCCCGATCGCGTGGTGCTCGGCGTTGCTTTTTTTCTGGTTCCGTCTAATTCCTGCCGGACGTGGAAGAGTCATTTCATAACGTAGTTCATTAGTCGATGCTGAATCAGAGCGGTGGTTGCCTGGTCTGAATGATATCTCGTGACGGAATCCTAGAAGTCGGACCACCGGCAGGAGTAAACGTTACGATACCACATCAAGAACTATAATTATCGATATGCTATTATACGAGACGTTGCGGACCGAACGTCCCCGATCCTGCAGGAAAATCGCTGGTAGCCTCATGCACTGGGAGCGAAGCAGGAAGAATCGCTAATGCTTGCTGCTTCCTTTATGGAATCCTTCTGACGCTAGAAAAACTCTCCTCCGTCCATCCTGTTCGGCGCGATTAACGATTTGTCGTGGAATCGAATTTTCGAATGGAAAAAAGTCAAGGTTCTCAATCAAATCGATCCCTCAATCGACGCGCGAAAATTTCGCGAGAATAAAGTTGCCTGAAGCCAGTTCCGAACAGGCGACTCTCACCAGTAGTCGGAGCGACAGTAGAAGCAGCGCGAAAGCCGCAAGCGGGAGAAACTGCGATCGAAAGCGGAGAGAAAGTTCCCTTTTCACTGATGCGCTGTCAAGCAGAGGGCTGCAGATGTTTTGTTGCTGCCGAAGTGGACAGTTTCTTGAGACTTAGACGAAACATGGCGTAGTGAACAACGCGCGTTTCGGACATTTATTGACTCGGATGAGGTGTCTGTTTTGTGTCTGTCCTTCGATGTGGTCAGGATACGTTCTATGCTGAGAGCGGACCACCAATGAATTCTCCGGTCGCGCCTCACTGTCAAGGTGAGAGAAGCTGATGTACATACTTTATTGCTGATGATTCAAGGGTCTGATCAGCGCAACGTACGAATCTCCCAGAGACTTTCTCAATTATTCCGAAATTTGAGTTGGGCGAGGGGGTATATGAAGCTCTGATTGAGAATCATTGGCGGAATGATGATACCAATCTTGACAATGACCAAGCTTCAACACTCTGGCTCCATAGGTATTGCTATGCAGGTCTAGCATCTCTCGGAAGAGAATTGACGGCCAAGAATTCGATACGTGCTCTTGGACTGTCACCGATGATCATCGACGTTTTCGTCGGAATCATGCATATAGTCGGATTCTTTGGCTTGAGAAAGTCGAGCGATTTCGGTAGCTGCATGCTCCCAAGGGGGAAAGTGGCATCTCACCAAGAGCTGCATACGGGAGCCGTGCCTGGCGAGTAAGCCTCGCGTCATTTCAGAGAAATCTGAAACGCGACTTGCTCAGAAAACTTCCGACGCTCAACCAAGCGAATGAAGAATTTCATCTAGCACTCACTTTCTTCTGCCAGGGTACCCGCTACAAGTCGGCCCATTTCTTGACTTTGGTACGAAATTATTTTCCGGAGTGCGATTGAATCACCACCCCGGGCAAAAGGTGGGACAATAGAACCATTGCATAAGTCGAGGGCTTCGAGGAGATCTTGTCTTGTCGGAGACATGCTCGTTCCCAAAACCATCCTAAAGCGGACAAGGTATCACTGGAAAACCTCCGCCCGAATTTCCCCCATAATAACCAGAGACTCCTGCCGCAGCGATATTGTACATACACAGCTGAGGCCTTCGAAATACTGACGCAGGAGCAATCCTGACCTCTCAGCGGTCATTCCGCGGGAATTTTCCCAGACGCTTCCAGAGGTGTTCCTGAGACTCTTCCGGGTCATCCCCGGCGGCTTGAGGTGCTACCAAAAATACGTTCAAATGAGCCTCAGGTGCCCACCTATCCGGATACTTTGGCAGCTGGAATACATAGTTCGTAGTATGTGGTTTGATTGGTAGGTAATCGAAACTCGCAAGTCCGGGGGCGAATGTCGATGCAGAGGCTTACGAACTTTGCCTTGGTATAGTATTGGTGCGGGATCTGTAGTTGGAGGGGCTATTGCGGTATCAGTGATTTGTCGGAATGCACTCCTAGGTGCAATTGTATCCAGCTCGTCATTTTTCGATCCACGAAGTTGTGCAAGCACTGGAGTCGACACTCATCCTTATGGTCACTGGGCTCCCTTGAAAGATGGGTACCCTCCTACAGTGAGGATCGAATGGCGATTTTCATGTTCGAGTTCTGCTTGTCTGATGCTTTGACTGTATCGACACTCAGGTTGAACTGACCTTCCAAATTCGTGAGAAATGATTACTCGACAAGACCATCTTCTTCCCAAGCTTGATTCTGCTCACGGACAGGTCGTTTTTTTTTCGTAGGACGTCCTGTATCTCAGAATGAGAGGAGTCGCTTTTTCTCCATGCGTTCGAAATTCCACCTCATTCGCGAGAATCCTCCGGTGATGCTAAAGCTTCCAACTTAGGAAGCAGCGAACAAGCCCTTGGCGGAATCCAGTTTGGAATCAGTGACTCCTCGTTCGGTGCTCAAAATTTTCCCCCGCGATCCGCAATGATCGAGAGCGAGCGGACTGATTTTCAGGAAAATCGGCGAATTGTTCCTGTGGGTCGACCAAGACGTAAGATCCTTGAAGGCGCACGATGATTGTTGTACTGCGAGGCATCCTGTTCTCTCCTGATGAGCATCGATGACCCGCAGGATTGAGCCACCGAAGCTTGAAAAATTATTCTTGCGCATGTCAGCGTAATAATTCGAGGCCGTAGCGATACATTATGCTCTACGCTACTCGACGGAGGCCGTCTCTTCCGTAACTGATATGATAGTGGCCAGCTGAAGTCAAAAGGCGAACTGGAAGTTTCTCTTCGAACTTGAAAACATTGTGAATTCCCAGGCTGAGCGACTGACCTGAATGGGAGGGTCCCGATTAGGCATACGATTTCGTTGAGGCGGACCCGACTCCGAATATATATATCAGTGGATTGGAGTTCCTGAGCTCGACCGCGTAGGATGACAACAAGGTGTTTCCCGAATGTGGGGAGACTCATGATGATTCGCTCTGAACGTCACGGAATCCCACCGCATCGCTTCTTATTCTGAATTAAATTGATTCTGACAACGGGAAACGATCAATGATTTCTTCTCGGGCCGCTTGCATGTCCGTTCCGACTAGACAGACATTTGAATTCAAGAAGCAAGCCGCATATTTAGTTTGGCGGAAAAATCGAGCTCAAAACGGGAGGCACTGAAGGAGTCGAGCTCCCGAGGGTCTCGTCAGGTGTGAGCTGCCGGAAGACGTACTCTACATAATTGTCCATCGAGACTCTGGGCCCGCTCTAGGTCACTCTACGGCGGAAGAAACCGGAGAACTCGAGAACTCCGAATTCTGCCTAGAGAACAGCATTCCGAGCTTCAACTCGCTCTGTTGCTCGGGTAACCTACAGCATCTCGAGGAGATCTGCTCCCGATACAAGACGCGCGATCTCGCGGCTTCGATTTTTTTCTGATGGAGACTCGTACACGGCATACGTTCCCGAATCCTTTTCCGCAGAATCTTCCGAATTTTGCCGTGAAGTGTCTTCGTTCCCTCCGGACATGCCCGCCCGTGCGTCTGAATGACTAGCCTGTCGGCTAGCTGGCCCTCGCTCTACTTGGCGATCACAAAAATTCTCCGACGCGCTTCAAGTTGTCCGACCAACTCGGTTCACTCGCTCACTAGTCGTTGGTTTTTCCCCGAAAACGTAACGCAATGATCACTGAGTGAAGTTGTTGCCGCCATCGTGATCACTCGGTTCGAACAACGATTCCTTTGTCTGAGTGTCGACTGTCCCCGAGCTTCGACCACTCAGACCTCTTCCTCATCGAATGCCTTCTACCGCTTCAATGGTATCCTATCCAGGGACGGCGCGAGTCTCCAGCCAAGCGTAATGAGGTTTCTATCTGCCACCAGAAACGACTGCGACTTCTGCGGCGACCCTCCGAGCATGGTCTCGGACCCCAGCTGATCAGCGAGCGCTCGTCGCTGGTTATATGTATCCTACATTCAGGAGAAACATCGGTATCCCACTTTCCGTGCGATTGATCGATGTTTTCCAGGAGAACAGATCGACATCGAAGGTCTGATCAACCGCGCAATGGGTTGTCTCGAGGGAGGGAGCTTTCTCCCTGAGGCACCGTACAGACTCCTGTGATCCTCTTTGCAATTTCCTACTCACGCGAGCCAAGAGTGAACCTCTCGTGAGGCATTTTCAATGTTCGGCGAAAATTTTCAATTTCGAGGATTTCGGGGACCCTCTTTCTGAGCAAGAAAAATCGTTCCGGATGGTGGATACGTCCGGAGCAAAAAAGACTTCCTTCCGATCAAATCAAAATCGTGAACTGCAGAACATCTGATTTTGAATTGTATAGCTGTTATCGGCATCAATACTCGCTCGGCTTGTCTTCGCCTCAGATCCGAATCGTCAAACGAAGAAGATTCATCGGAAGGCAGAACATCGCCCTCTGCTGTGCCCAGGATTCACCGGGATCGCAAACGAGGATAAGCATGCCGCTGTAGAATCGATCTTGAAAGGAGGCATGAGGCAACACGAGATTTCCAAAAAATCAGTACCGGCTCCATTGCGCTGATGAGTTCGCTTCTGGAGGTTCCTCCCGAGACCGGAGTCCCTGAGTCCTGCGGGTATGGTGCTTTCCGGAAAAATGCTCATTCACCTCCTCCCAGGGACTTATTTCGTTCCAGGGAGGGGACACATATTCATTGCGCATGAGCTCAGTATGCCACCTCATTCCTTGGCGCTCTCCCCACAGAGTCATTCGCCCCGGAATTTTCAGATGGTAGAACGATATCGGAATGAGATATCGTGTCTTCTCCTGATAAGGTAGAACAGTTAGAGACCGAAAGTCCGGCCGCCAGACGGAAGGCAGGGCTGTTTGCGATGGTTTTTCTACAAGAATATCCAATGTACTGTAGCTTCTACTGACCCTCTGCGAGACTGTCGATGGATTCTTTCATTGCTCGCCTGAGCACAGTACATATGCTTGGTCACGGCATTCCGCAAGGGAAGCGATCATGTCTCTCATTCAGAGAAATACGGTAGGTCCAGTAACGCTCTGAGGTTCTGACCGAGAGAAGTCGAATGATGGCTGCAATCTGACAGGATATGAGGCGAGATTCGTATTGCTGCCAGACTTATTGATAGTCTTGGGATAATCGCGAAAACACTCCACCATCATTGAATCCGTCGACCCACCGTAACGATTACCTCTCAATATTTATCTCAACTTGCAGGTGAGTCATCAAGCGTCAGGCGCCATCCCGAACGCATGCATAAATCTCCTACAGGAGGATCTAGGGAAGACTCGGGGAGATCGAAGCTGAGCCGAAGGAACGGCAGAAAGTTCCACCGATCGAGGTTCCGCTAAATAGCCATGAAGGTCCTCCCATGATATGGAACTCATTGGAGGAGCTCGAAACTGTCAGACGACTCATTTCCTCCCGCAATGGAGAATTGGTAGTCAGATGGCCCTTTAAGCCGGGGCTTCAAGAACTCATTTTGGTGATAGAATTGGGATGCTGTGCGGATGATCTATACGAGGAGCACCTTCGTGCAACTTACCGAAACGACCCTGTCCGGAACGCATCTTCACATTTCCATCGAAGGATTCCATTAGGCGAGTGAGACGAAATATCAACCTGAGCTGGAATACCCTGATTCTATCAGCCACCTAATACGAGAGAGAAAGAGACGTCGGAATTCTACGGTCTATGCGATGCTTCATTTTCTCTGACGCTTCTCATCCTTCCCCTGGAGACACACATATCGTGTTGGAAATGAGATGATTTTCTTGAGATATCCTACACCACAAACGAACTCCATGAAGTGGAAATCCTCTTTTCGGTGGATGCCCGAGGATTCCACGCGAAATTCCAATCGGGATAGGCCTCCGGGCATAGGATATTCGGATCCGAATCGCATAGTTCCGAGATTCGAGAGAAGCTCACCACTCGACACGATTCATTCTGACATCATTCCTTGGAATCCAATCCACGAGTCGAATGATGACATCAGACCCGGAGGTCCACAACTTCTTATGAAGGACTCTGAGTCGCTTATCGCATATCCCAACGATTGGTCATGACGAAGGCTGAATTTCCAACTATTCGGGGGCCCTTTTCTTTCATTAAACGTAGTTGTTCAAGCATAAAGTCTTGTCTCGTGATCGGCCCGGCAATAATCCCGTCATTAGTTGATCGCTCGAGGTCCGGTCTCGCCGAATCCCTCTGATAAACCAGGAAGATTCGTGAGTGATAGAAGATTGACTAGCCTCAACATCGGACTCACCCAGAGAGGCAAAATGCGCTTCGGGTCCTTCCTGGAATTTGTTCCCCGGGATCCACTTGTGACTGATGATTTTGCATATTCGCTCGACGGAGGCCTTCAAGTATCTTTGCTCGAGGTCGATCCGCGTCCAACCTGTGCCTCGCCGATTCCGAACTTTGACTTTCCGCTCCTACGAGAGAAATGCCCGAGAGATTCCGTGGAAGTTCGGATCTTCCAGGTTGGTATCGGAAATGCTCGCATATCCGGAGAGGTCGGCGTCACGCGCGGGTGAGACGATGCGATCAATCGCGACTCGGTCCTATCGAGGCTCCGTAAGCTCGGCCGACTTCCGCTGAAAGTCCCGGAGATCATGAGCAGAAAACTCATCCTCTGTAGGGAGACGCGACTTGCTGAGAACAGCCTTGTCCGTTTATGAACTCATACATAATTCCCCCACGATCGCATAAGTTGACCTGTCCGGAATCCGACTGCAACTCCACGCGATTCGCCGAGAGATCCTCCCCTCTGTGAACCAAGTTCACCGAATCTTCCGCAATGGTCTTGTGACTTCCGAGTTTCACACGAGATGATCCACTTGACGTACGCGGCTCCTCAAACGAAGAGTGCTGTTTAAGTTTCGCTGAGAGCTGTTGCCATTGAGATTTAGATGTTCCCTCGTGCCTGCTTCACAAGACGGGACTGACTCACTCGTCAGATTTTAGCCCTCGTTTATCTTCGAACGAAAGATCTGACGATGAAACGAACGCGCCTGGCGGACAGGGCTATTCTGTCCATGAGTCGGATCTATGGAAGTTACGTAACAGATGACAACAGTTGTGTTGGTTTTGGGAAGAGAATGCCGAATTAGAACTGCTCTGACTAAGTTTATCGCTTGCTCAAAGCGTGCGAGAATTTAATCACGCTCAAAATTCTCGGCCTTTTCTCGTATCCGAAAGAGGAACTGTCCTTGACTCGGCCGACTCCCGACTACGATAAGTCATGTGAGAGCTCTTTCGTATCTGTTTTTCCGGAATTCCCTCAGTCTAATTCCTAAGGTTTTCTCAACCAAACGGCCGGCATGATTATCCGCATCCGATTCGACAGTTGTGAACAAGCTCGCTCATATATCACACAGCTGCATTGGCTGAGAATCGGACAAGATGTGATACTTTGTCGAAAGTCAAGTTTTCATTCTTGGAGTCAGGTGACCGTAGAGTTTCCAGTCGAGCCCCTCCCATGCAAGACCCCCTGAGAGGTGAGGAAAAGTCTCATGAAGGCCGAGCTCAACATGAGGCTACATGAGACCGCGAATCTGTAGGGTGTTTTGCATTCTACGTTTCCCTTTCGGTCAAAGCTCCCAGAAACGTGCTCATTCGCGAATCCAGGGATATTCGTGTGCTCGGAAGATATGTATCATTTCATGAGTTCACTGCGAATACCACCTTAAACGCTCCTACTCCGCTCATGAACGCTTGAGGCTAGACAACCGGAGCAAGAAATGCCATCAAACCTCACAGCGAGACATGGCCCAAGTACGCCGAGAATACCGGACGCTCCCTATGGCTGACGGAGGCATACGTAGGGAGACTACATTTTCGAAGAGAATTCAATCGCGCCTTTGTATTGTACTCCCTGCTTCGGTCAAGACTCTCATCGTTCTTTGCTGCTCGTATAAGGGGGACCCGCTCATCTTTTACACTCAGGTACTGCGGCCTCAGGTCGATTTTTCGAGACTCGGTAGACTCTCTCGCTTAACATTTCGTTTGAATTGATAGACGAATCGTCGGCCGCCCGCAAGACCAAAGAAGTTTGCTGGTTGTTGCGATCTTGGACTTGATCATGTTCATTCTTATCCGGGCAAGCTCCACCGGCGACTCCGGCCATGGCTTCCTAAGGACTCGAGGGCGGAAACATCAGCGAGAATTGATGATCTCCGGCCGACAGATGTTCCCAGATTGAAACTCTCGTCGCGATCAAGTTCATCGCAACACGTTGTCGGCGTGTTTTGCCGCATCGATCCGGAAAGTGGCACGCTGGAAATGTTGCTTCGATCAAGAGCCAGACCCGTGCCGCCGAAGATGAAGCGAGAGATTGAACGAACGGGCGTGTGGACCGGCGGACGGAACAGCTCCGGATCATCGGATCGTCGAATATTGATTCTCCGACGCATAGAACATCCAATGAGTTTGATCCCTTGTGAATTTCTGCCGAAAAAGATTCCATTTATGGAGGAGCTACCACGTGAACGTTCGGCCCGCTAACATTTCGTTGTCCATTCTATCAATGGAAGTTGTTGCTCGGCTCGTCGGTCGGTCGCTCACTGGACTTATTGCTGTTAGCCAAGGGCTCACCATGGAAATAAATGATACGACATGCGATCTTTTGAGAAACAACAAATAATCACTAGCTGAGATCGAAGCGGAAAATCTCTTCGCTTAATGCAAGAAGACCAGCCGCGACCGACCTTGAAGTTTCCAATCCTTGCGTGGCGGATTGGTAGCGAGACTTTTTTCCGCTATTTTGCGGGCTTTCCGCTTAAGAAGCTCATCGAGCATTCCGAGGGCGCGGGGAGTGTCCTCGTGTGAGGCTCCTCGGCGGATTAAGGAAAGCTTGCGGAAGATTCCATTCTGGACGGGGGATCGACTTTGCTGCAGGGAAGTCGCTGTCTGGACTCCGTCGACCGCCCAGTGCTACCAGTGGATACAGCGAGGGAAGCCGCGGGCTACCGATCGCCTCATCATCGACAAGACTAATAATTCGCTATGGAGTCCGGAAAACGCTCAAATACTGGACTCCTTGAGGAGCAATAGATGAAGCAAACGAGTGGTAATCCTCAGGCCCCGGCAGCCCATGGAAGTGATCGACACGGCCGTCCACAGATTTCTGAGCATTGAAGAGCGAAATTCGCTGATGCCACAGCTGTGCCCATCTCTACGACCCCATTACATCCGGATTGATAGAGGCATTTGAGCTCTTACTTGGCAGATTCATCCGTCTCACGGGCCGATATCCCGCCAATATCCCAGGATCGGTGTCCCGTTTACGCGACCTCGTCTGGTCTTGGATATTCCCGCCTACTTGTTTTCCGCAGATGGCCTCTGAAAGTTGAGGCTGCTCGGTGGACCCTTGTGTGGATTCACCCGATCTCGGGAAACCTACGGCTTCTCTTCGACGGCATTTCGGACCTACTCTTCGAGCGGTCCCGCGGTGTTGGAGAGTTTCCCGTGCTGGTGGGATGAAAGTCAATAGATCGGTCGCTTGCCCTCGGGGAACGACCCAACCGGGTAGATGCGGGAAACCCCTCTAATTGTAAATGGAAGTTTTGTGGGGATTCCATTAGTGACGCGAGCGGAGTGCCTTCGATGGAGCCCATGTCGGCGAACATTGCGGTCTCCCGCTTAGCATTAATACGCCATTGTTTTATCCTTCAATATAATGCTCTGAAGGGGTACGCGTGCGAATACTCATCTGCGTGGCCGGCTCGCCAGCTGACTGACTGGCCAACCGTCGAAACGACGAGCGGACTGGCTAGCCGCCTGGGAGGGTGGTTGCTCGAATAGTTGAATGGATGCTGCTCGGCGGGTCGGATGGCTGTCTCCGCGATATCGTCGTTGCAACGCGATAATCAAAATGCAAGACCTTCGTTCACGAGAAGCCATTCGGCTGCCAACAAAGACGAAAACCGGAGAAATCGACCGGAATGGAAGTCGAAATATATTCCCACTTCGAGGCACGGACCCCGGGATCCGTGATCAACTGAGTGTGCATTGAATCGCGGCGATTAAGCATGCTTATCGAGGATATCATACATCATAAAATCGCTTAGAGTTCCGTCATCTTATGAATAGGTACCTCAGTAGCATGAATGAGCTGCCCCTCGTCCTCGAATCGTCTTACTTGAATCGTCGGAGCGTTCTATACGAATACTCATGAGCTGAGGAGAAATCGTTCAGAAGAAAGGATCACTTCCAAATGTCAAGAAACGGCGCTGGCGGAAACGGATCGACATTGGTCATGTCGAATATCTGCAGCGGAGACGAAACCGATACTGTTCTTCACGACCATCTGAGATCGTGTTTCGGGTCGCCTTTCGGATCCTAAGTTCTGGAATCGGGAACGCACCTACCGCGGATGTGAGCTTGATGAACAGAAACCTTGTGTGATAGTTCTTTGAGGGAAGAATTCACAATGCGGTTCTCATCCGAAAATCCTTTTCTCTTCCCTCTGTCGGTGACAATCCCACGTTCAACAGTCGTTGCATTCTCTTTGCGCAGCCAGTGCGCTTCCTCTGCGGCTAGCTGGTTGGTCGAATAGTCCACAGACCGCCGCTTTCGGTTGCGATCAAATGGGGGAGGAAATGAACTTGACGGTCAGAAAAGCAGACATACTAGCGGAACGACACTCAGACGGATGAGCGTGTTGACAGGAGGGCGGACGAACCTTGGTCGGGACTTGGTCGCCTCGGAACTTCTGTCACAGCTCTGGTGACGTGAAGAAGCTTTGCATTGAATGCCCTCACGGTGAAACATTGTACGGTTATACATATATCCGGACATCATCGCCCGATTATTGGTTAATGATATTTGTAAAGGATGATCGTCAAAACTCACGAGTTCCAAGTCCCGGAATTCGAGAGGTTTGAGACATCGCATGGTGGATTTTCCGATCCTCGTATTCTGTCTGCCGAAAGAATAAGATGGTTGCTGATTTGAGAATTTTCGCGGAAAAATGGAACGAACGTGAATCAAGGCGGACCGGAGGCCCGACTTTCGCTTTCGACGTAACGTTCGGGCGAAACGGGTCTTTCAAGATCGCCGAAGTCATCGTAGATGGCTATGCGGCGAGCCATCATTGAGAGTGATACCGGAGGCCCGCTCAGGTTGTTGACAAACAGACGAAAGGGCTATCAGGTCGGCGGAGTTTCAGGCGGCCAAGGTCCTTGAGGCCCTGCGAAGTATCTGGGTCAGAGAAAGTAGAATGCTTCACGGACACGAAGTCAAATTCTGACCTATTTCCGAGGCTCCCTGACTCTGAAGTGCGACTTATCTGCTCGCTGAGAGTCGCTGCCACCTCTCGGGGGTAGTTCCGATTCCGTTTACCCGGAGATCTCGCCGGGTCTCGAGAGAGCTCAGCAGGAACCCCCTCTTTAAAACTTTGAATGCTCACAGATGTCAAACACTTCACTGTTCAGCTCCAGAGAATAGATGGATATGCGGACAATTCAATCCGTCGGAGGAAATCCTCCATCATCGGGAAGGACTCGAAGTCCGCGGAAAGGTACGCGGAATTCCGGACTCGACTGATGATCTGCGAGGCATATTTCACTCATTCCGGAGGCTCTTCTAGGAAACCATGATCGTCGCCCAGGCTCTAGATTAGTTTCGATGGAAGTTCAGCTAGGAAAGCTGTCCACGACTAGGCCTTGGAAAGTCCGCCTCTTGATGCTCCAAGAACGTGCACTCGTCTCCGAGTAGTCCTTGCTCGAAAAGAGAGCGGAGTTCTCCTCCGAAGTTGAAGGAAAACACACCTGATGGCCCCTCCCCAAAACGAAGCATCGTTGTGCGTGACTGTAACGCTATAACATACAGCAACGGTGGCGGCAGCAGCGTGAGCGACAGCTTTTGCTATTACATATGTGTGGTAACTAGTACATGCTACGGCGACAACAACGGCGTCATCAACACATAAGAGCATTTGGGACAAAATCTATTTATGCCAGGCACACCGTTTTCACGCTGCAACGCCGACTGGCCGGCAAAGAAACCAATCAAGCCAGGCTTTGGCAACGCAAAGCGATACCGACTCCCCGTTCGATCGCTCGGTGTTCTGCGCATTTTCGGACTGAAGAAATCGATTCCTGCGCATAAGCCAAGCGCCTAGTTGAAGATAAGACCAATTGGCGTTCATCAACCCGGTGGACGACGGGAAATTGAGGAATCTCGACGTCTGCCAATATTCTCTCTACAGCATGAGAAAGTTTCTTTGCTTTCTGTTTCGGAATGGCCTGAGGCTAGCCCTCTCGCTCACAAGAAGCTCATGAGCCGTTTTTTCTGATACTGTCACAATTATTAGCTCGTTCGCCGAACCGCTCGTTCAACGAGAGTGAGTTCCATTATATTTGATTTTCCGGAGCCTCCGAACTTTGGGCGACTCGAATCGGCGGAAACGAATGAATCGACCCCGTCTGACCGGAGTATCGTATTGCACTGAGCCTATGTCCCGGTACGGGTCAGGTGCTTGGTTCGCGTACAAGAATAATGTATTTAGCCATGGGGGGACGGAAAAGGGAGCCTCTTAAGAAGGAGCACCGATCGTCGAATGCCGCATTCACGCGGAGATTTTCGCAGTACTGACATCACGGGGTAAATATATCGGGGATTATCCCGATCTAAGGACGTCAGCTACCGCGCACTTGACACGGATACATAGTTATCTGTCCAAGATGAACAAGGGGTTACAGTTGCTTCTGTCGCTGCGACCGCATTCGTTGCTACAATACAAAGATAAACGTTAAGCACCCGTTTTCAGGAGCAGCGGTCCGCTCATAGAGCCGTTTTCATCTCTTTGCATTCTGAAGATATTCCGCGATTTTCTCTCTGAAATTTCGTTACGCGCCCCCTATCTCTGCTATATCTGTGTGCGGCACGAGCACGAAACGACTCGAGAAAGCTTTTCACGCAAAGTGAACACTGAATCAATTCAAGGGTCTATCCAGTTCAGTAGTCAAAATGAAAATACTATTTACGGACTGTCCCACGCAAAAAACTTCATCCCGATCGCTGTGGCTCAGAAACGACTTGAGGGATATGTGGCGCTCCCAGAAACACCTTGAGAGGGTTCTGATTCGCTCTGCAACCCAGAAAAGAGGTTTTCAATTCAACGCTCATCGAGTGGCCGGCGTCCTGATTTATATGGTATTATATATACCGTCCATTGTTATTCCGAAAAAGTCCACTTTGGGCTGCATATTTTTGAAATACGCGAGCTGCCTGCAGCTCGCGGGCTGCGGAGCTGCACGCCATGCACCTGGGTGCATGATGTCTCGGAGGTTCGGAGACTCGAGATCCGTCTAATGAGGGAAAATCATCAGTATTACGGCTCGCGCCGCCAGGGGGGGGGGAGAGCGAGGTGTGCTGATGGGTGCAGCATCCGAGGCCGAGGATCTGCCCTCTTGCGATACCATCCCGCTTTGACGTGACCGACGAAACGAGTTCGTTTTCATCACAAGGGAGGGAAAGTTTTAGTGGGAGAAAAGTGGTACGAAATTGAAAGTGCGGCTGTTCTTTGGACGAATCGCAATGTTTGAATTTTGTAACGAAGGGCGCGGTACTCGCGCCACCAAGTTCATGATGGCTCTGCAGCAGCGAGAGCAGCCGCATGATGATGCTGATTGGGGAAACGCATGCAGCAGCGATGTCTGCAAGCGGGCAGAATGTGTGAGTGAGAGGGAGAGCGACACTGCAAGAAAAGACGCAAACATACACATACAAATTACTCAAACAGATGGCGGTCGGACCAAGCAGGCGGACGAACCTATCAGATAAGAATCCTGTTGTTCTTAGGTGGCGACATCTGACTGCCTGAGTGACCGTAGGAACTGTTCCCATCTGTGCGCGGTTGCTCAAGCAGACACCATCGTGCGGACAGCACCATTGTTCCTCGCTGAAATCGCGATTAATGGGAGAGTTTTTAAAACGACTAGAAAAATAACATGCAGCGAACAAGGGTTGCGCGACCCCCGGCCACAGAACTGAAACCGTTACCGGAGAACCGTGACCGGTGTGTAAATTACGCCGCGGATCGGTGAGCAGCAGCTTGAGGGGGGGGCGAGCACGTTTTGCTACCGACCGTTTGGCTCTTCCATGATCGAATCGGAATTGGCTCAAAGCGCGTGGACCAGCTTTCGTGAAGGAACGCATCCCGGTGAGGGGCGTTCCTCAATCCCCATGACGGGATCATTCATGATCGGTGCCTATGAAAGGGTTCGAATATTCCTGCTCGGGACGTTTGGAAAAACGTGAAAATATTCATGCCCATCGGCTGCCGTGCATCGATTTCGCGTTTTAGTTTCTGCGCGAAAGCGGAACCCCAAGGGACAATCGAACCGAGGCTGTCAATTCCGATAAGAGCACCGCTACTCCTCTGTGAACTTCCAGGCCGGTATGAGCCGCGGTCGCGGGTAGACATTGTCCTGGGGGGCGTTTGTCATTCAAGTTCCGAGTCTCGCTCGACTTTTGATCTCAAGCGCTTAATTCTTCGAATGGGAAATTCGCATAGATCCTCCGTTTCCTTCCGCAGCCTGTCCATCATGTTATCCATGTTAGGGCTTGACTTACGGAAAAGGATCATAAGATAATCGGTCTTTTTAGTCGGTGCGAGATGGAGAGCCGTAGCGACCGCTCATCCTCACAAATCCCGTGAACTGCGACCATAGCGGATCACGACTTTGGGGACTCCCTGTCACAACGAGGAGTCGTTCCCTTAGTTTCGCTCGGACGCGGAGATCGGCGAGGTTGCGATTGTGACAGCGGTCTAAAGCTCGAGGGGGCCTGCGTTGGCTCGATCTGAGGTTCCTCCCGGTCCCTCCCATCGATCTTCCTAGTCCATCGCCCTCCATTAAGGAGTCGAGGTTCTAAATCGTAGCAAGCGGACCCAGGACTCATTTTCTCTGAGAGCAATAATAATTCATCAACGGGTGCTCGAGCCAAACCATGACGTTGTCAGATGAAGCTACAAATCTGGAAAACCATTCTCGAGGATCGAAGCTTTCGTTCAGTGGTCTGCGCAGCCCACGAGGATGGCTTGCAGTCGGGTTCGCGACGTCGACTCCACTCCGGTTCGAAGCTCCGGTTGACAATTTGGGACTCGTGAAAATCATTGCTTAGTGTCGGACGAATGATGTCAGGAAGTCAACAGTCACCCATTCATGCTCATCTTGCCTCCAAACCGTTCCAGCGTTCCTTTCAGCTTGCACCGGGACCGACATTTTCGAAGCACTTTACATCAGCTTGTCTTCTTCTTCTTCCAAGCCGCCGGACGGGCAAGCAGGCAACCGGTCGGGCCAGCTCCGAGCGCTGCTCTTCCGCTTACTTGTTGCGGAGGGAAAGTTGTTTTCAAATACAAAGCCTCGCGTCCGGAGCAACGGTTCTTCTAGATCAACCAGTCCGACCTTGCCAGGGGCGAAGCACGCTGCGTATGGATCGGCTGGCAGACCGACCGATCGACCGAAAGATCGATCGACTGCCAGACGAATCAGACGCTTCGCCGAATCGTACACATTGAAAAATTGGTACATTAGGAAGCCCTCCGATCCGTGAGCGGCCGCGCTTATTCAAGAGAACACGATGTGACGCGAAATGACTCTGTTCTCTGGATTTTGAGCTCGATTTGAGCTCCATGACAGACATACGGGGACAGAGCATTGAGCCGTGCATAGATCGGAAAGCGTGAGCTCATGCAGGGAGGAGGAAGCAGGAGCATGGACCTGACGGAAAATGCGGTATGGAAGAGCGCACCGAGGTTTCCTATTCCGCTCCGCGGGAGTCGTTCCTTATATTGTAATCTCCTCGGGTGATGCCGAAGTGCGGTAGCTAAACATAGCTCACCAGGAGGTCATCCGCTGATCTGTACGGTAGAAATAGGAGGTTTAAGGGCTCAGATAACGCGAGGCACTTTCGAATCATTCCTTATTCTCCTTCCAATTTCGAGGTTCCATAGGATACTTACCTCTCCGGTCGAGTCTCTTAAGTTCTAACCCCAAAGACTGGAGATCCTTCCGTTGCCACGGACAGCAAGGAAGATGCTAGGCGAAGTTTGGGATCGCCCTCAGTCTGTTCGTGAATCGGAATGCCGTCGAGAGTTCCGAGTATTGCGGAGGCCCTTTCCGTCACCGGTTCCACAGCTCTCGGAAGCCGTTTGCGACCACTCGACGTCATAGCTGCGGGCTTCAGAAGTTCGCCCGGATTGTTCCGTATCTCGGCTCCGAATTAAGATTTTGCAGATTAATCAATCATAGTCTTCGTGTCCCCTGCAGCGTCAAGAAAATTCAAAGCGGTGATGCAGCCATAACCGTAATAGAAACCCGTTGTGAAAGAACTACCGTAATTCTGGCCTTCGGAGAGTCGTGACACCGATGGGTTACGTCACCTTTGCAGATTCACAAAAAAACTTGTATGTGATCTGTGATAACACTTTCCCAGCATTGGACTCACACTAGCGTATCGATAATCGCTGAGGCTATCGACGCTGTGATTGCAGCACACTTCGACACAAGAAAGATAATTGAGCTGCGACGCAAAGGCTTAATTTCCTCATTCCCTCCCGTTGCATCGGTGAAAATCGTATCATCGGATCTCTAGGCGGGCGGAGTTCGGATGGGAATTTGTCGGTGCACCGAGGAAAAATTTCTCACGAGGAATTCTCTCAGAGGAGGTCATTCTGGGGAATCCCCCGTACTTGAGCGCGTTCTCCCTCGATGACATGCATATAAGATGCGCGTCCAGTGACGGAGTCACTCTCCTATACAGCGTCGCATAATCGTCGCGGCCGATTCCAACTCCGTCTTCGGCAAACAATGAGAACAATTGGGTGAGAACAAAAAACGATTCATGAATGCAAAATCATCGCATCTTCTTTAGACATCCATTCAAGGCGAGGATTTGATTTCCCTACCAGCCGTCAGAAGGAGAAATGCTCTAGTGTGCTTGATAAGACTGAATAAGCCCCATCCTGAGCTCGACGCCGAGCCGTGAACACTGGAGTTCCTATGAAAAACATCGCTACTTCCCCCTCCACGATTGAACGTCGCTCGCAGAAACTTTGATTTTTGGTCGCATCACCGGCTCGTTGTTGTCAAACAGGATTGGAGTCAAGTTGGAAACCTGTAGTGAGACAGAAACTTGTTGACTGACCTCAGACAGCTAACACTATAGACGACGGGTTTTCCCTTTCTTAACTCCGATTGTCTTCCAACTGTCGACAGCTAGAACAATCCACTGTCTGTCTGGGTGGTAGGCAGGCAGGCAGGGCAACCGCCTGGATGGATTCCACCCGGTGGCGTTGTCATCACGACTGGAGCCAAGCTAACTGGTTGTTGCTCGTTCGCATCACATGTGAAGAACATCTTCTCTGTCATTATTTACGTCACCGAGAAGCATTCGTGTCACGATTTTTCTCGCTTGCGAATTTCTGCCCGGAGCATGCGTTCCACCCATCTTGTCTCTCTAACCTCCTGCGCCTGCGTCTCGCAACCAAGAGATCAGAGGTTCGTGTCCATACCCACGAATCGGAATGGACATGGTGAACTGATACGCTCGATTATACGGCTTATAGTCGTTCTCGGGTTCCGACGATGATAGGCACGACGGAATCGATCTCGAATCTGATCGGGATCAAGCAGAAGATCTTGACTGAATCAAGGCTCAACACCTTATCCGCACATGGACCAGGTGCTTTCCAATATCGCGCCGGAAATCGCACTCAGGACATTCGTTTATGAGCCACAAACAATGGTGATGGAGGTACCAAGTACCGAGAGAAGATATCTCGGTATCTTGCTCCGATGCGTGTTGTTATACCCGAGTCTTTGCTCTGTACCGAGAATGACTTGATGGATTTTCGGTGGAGTCTCCGCTCCATCGGCGATCTGGGGCCCGATTGGAGATTAAGAGGCTTCATGGGAAGCTGTTTGAAAATCTGTCACGTCCCCTTGTATAGTTCAGTTGCACATTCACTGTGTCCGAGGGATCCTGTCTTTCTATTGAATGGAACGAGGGGAGAATGCACAGTTCGAAGATGACGACGCGGACGATCCAAAGCAGCGGCGATGGCTACTGTACAGAAAGAACCACATAAACGGCAGGATCGACTTCGTTCGAGAACAAGGTCATCACGTCTTAAGCTCAATCCCAGCTTTCTCCTTCCTCTTCACGGCCCCGGATTCGTTTCAGCTCCACCTCTTTCTTCGGCTCGTCATTACATTCACTCATCCCGTCTAAGTTGCCTACCGTTACTGGAGCATCGCATCCGAGAAGTGACGGTCAAGTTAGCAAGCGATGGTGAAATCAATGGGGATGCTGACTTTCCGCTCTTTCATCCGATCCTATGATGTTCCTCACAATTAATTCAACGTTCCATTCAACGCCACGAGACATCATCATCATCATCACCAATGAGAGGGTTGTACATATCTCGAAAATATCACGATGCGAGAAAAGTACGGGAGACACACGACGAAGCTCGAAAATCTTCCGTCTGATACGATAATCCTTTTTGACAAAGACGACAAGATCAACCTTGAATTGAAGACGCGTGATTGCCGTAGTGCGAAATTAATCGACGAGGTTCATTTTCTCATTTTAAACGTGCCCTTGATGTCGTTGTTACCGCACGTGTGCCACCGTCTAGTCTGTATTGGCTCCAACTCAGTCGCTGGTGCCATCGCCAACATCATCGTAGACACCGAGATGAACACCGTCCTAAACATCATCATCATCATAATCATCAACATCATCGGGCAGAGAAGCAGTCAGGCGCCGTTTGCGGCGTGTCAAACCATTAACAACGATAACAAAGATGATGAAAACCGTGCTAGCTACTCCGCTCATATTAACCTCACCTGCTCTGGTCGGCCGGCCGCTCGGCCGGTGGTTCCTTGGTTCGCCTGTCTCCTTGCCTGGTCGCGCGCGCGCTATGAAAGTGAATATGTTGCTGGAAGATTGAAGAAATTATTGAAATTCATCATAATCACGGTGATCGTCTGTAAAGGGAGCAAAAAACAAAGATAGCTCGATCTGCTCAACTAAGTTCATCCAATGAACGGCGGCGTGCCTCGCGGTCCAAGCTGTCCATGGAGGCGGACATATAGAAGGTGTTAAATTTGAGAAGTCGTGTTGAGCGAATATCGTGATCTACGGCAGTAGTTTCTCCCTCTTCACGCTATACCGGTATCGGTGCAGCATTTTACGAATATACCGCACACGGCTCCACATATACATTCTCGCCATGGTTCCCTTCGGTTCAGATGTTGTTAATGTTTTTGTACGATTCAGTGGATTCGTCCTTCCGATGCTACACTATTTCGCCCAAAAATCGTTCGACGGAAAAATCATGGAGTAAAGGTCGGAAGCTACGAATGGCTGGCACGCCAGTGCCCCGAAAAACGTATATCCCACATGCGAATAATGTCGACAATTATGCGCTGCGCTGAACCTCGCGCTGATGCTGCAATCACAATAACCAGCGAACAGTAATCAATCGAAAAAAAACCCAGATGATTCGTCGCGCGACGACTAAGGTCACCGTCTTCGATGGGAAGCGAGGGAGCGCTTGAAGCGTGAGTGTGAAAAACGCAATCGGAAGGAAGATGCCATGGAATTCGATCGTCGTCGCATTTATAGTTATTTCCTCCGGCTTAGTCATAGCTATTTTCGCTGCTTGAGCCCGAAGTAATCCATTGCCAGAAGTTTTCTCGGTCGGTCGATCCACGAGCTCACTCAGTGAGTTCGAGCAGAGAAATGCATAAACAACCCTCAAAGAGTTAGAGATCCTTCACGTGGCGATTGTCGCTCGCGTGCCGCAGAAAGTCAAACACAGCGATACAGACTTATACACAAACTAACAGGATTTGTCAAGAAGGACAAGGTCTGAGCGTTCAGCCGCTTCGGCGACAGAGGTTCCAGTGGCTAAGTTCAACCTAGAAGGTCTCCCTCTTACCTCGCTATCCTGTTGCCTAGCCCGACTAGCTGATTCACTGTCTATCTGAATGACTGACTCCCTGACAGTGGAAAAGTCGCCACAACGGAGGTGATATCCTTCGTTGGGTGACCGCTCGCGCACCGCCTAACTGAACTTGAAAGCCTTGCACTTCAAACAGCTTGACGTTTCCAGCTCAAATTCTGGCCGGAAGGTGCAGACCACTCGGATTGTGCGGGATATTGTCATTATTCCTCCTTGGCGTCGATCTCGTCAGCGAGGTGCGCTACAGTCCATTTTGGCCAATAATGATTCTTGGAGAAGCCTGGGCAGAACATCGCTGATAAGAAGCTGTCGAGCGAAGTGATATCGAACGTCTCCGCACTCGTCGAACCCCATGAAGCTGATCCTAGCTCCGAACTTCAAAAATTCATTTTCTAATTTTTAAAATTAAATTCATTTATTCAACTTCATTTCTCTCAACGGGGAATGATTTCTTTGGAATAATTCGTCAGATAATCTTTGGGTTCTCTCTGAATCCAGGGGAGCTTGCCCTTCTCCTTGAATCCCGTGATAGGTGGCTCCGTATCTGAATATCATGTTGTCTTTCCTCGAATACTGACATCTGCGTGTGCCTCGGATGAGTCTGTAACGGAATCGACCGGAAATTCCATCCTGGACTGGCAGCCCGATCCGTACTGTTCCCCGTTCATTTCCAAATGCTCAGAGGTCTCATGATCTCGGGTGCGAACCCTAGAGTCACATAGGACCACCGAAACGTTGAGAACATGACAGATCTCCATTCCCCACTCGTCTGAGAAGTATCGATACAAACTCCACCGGATCGAGGATGAAGCCGTGCTCTCGGTGCCCTGCATTAGGCTTCCTATATTGCGGGATTCTCTCCATCATACGTTGTCATGCATGAGAATTGTCGCCCAGATGTATATTCATGAATGAGCAGCGTAGAAGGATATGCTCGAGAGAAATCCTTAGGGGGACAAATCGAAGTGTGAGCAGATATCAATCCTCATCAACCGAATACGACGATGCTTGGCATGTCACTGCGAAATTCGTCGCCTCCTGACACGATAGAGTCACCAGACGCCCTCTCCCGATGAGTCCGGCCCTGTATAGTCGAAATGCTGCGTGTCGCGGGAGCTCGCGAACGGTGGAAATTTCCACCGCGCAGAGGAGCACTGCGGGAAAGGCCAGGGAGAAGGTTTGAGTCGGAGACAAGACTCTAGAGATTCGGAACGCGGAAGAGCATTAAGGGCGCATGAGATGCTCTCGCTTTCCTTTACACGGCCTCTAATGAAGATAACAATCACCTCGTCAAAAACTCTCTGGCCTATATTTTCCGTAAGGACCGCAACCCAGAGAAGATTTCGGGTGGCTGATCGTCACGTAGAGAATCGGAGAAAAGCTCTGAATCTCTCATGATAACCGTTGCGCACCAGGGGCAGAGGGGCAAGGCGAGCTCGAGCCGTCTTGTCGAACGGCAAAGCGATCGTTTCAGCTTCGATCGTTAGACCGGTCATATCGGAAACCACGCGTCCATTGCGACTGTCGGTAGTATAAGGGCGACCTACTATTTTCCAACTCTTGAGCAAAGGTTACCTTCATTCGGATAATTCCGATTTCTTTCGAAAAGCTCTACTTTCCTAGAACGAGAAGTCTCATTCAAGAACTTGGTCAAATTCAAGATAGAATTTTGTTCGGCAAAAGTCGATTCCGCAACTTCATTCGGAAAGCGCTCAATTTCCCTTGGAAGAAAAAGTCACACTTCCGCGAACAAAAACCGAACGATGACATCGTTCAAAATAGATTTCGAGTAAGCTAGGGAGCGAACTTCATTAAACAATGAGTTCCTGCTTTTAAATTCTTCCGCTTAATGATTCCATTCCTTTTCTCTTCACATCTGAGATCCTTATCCGTAGGTTTCTGTCGCCCTTCGGTGACGTTCCGATGCTTGAACTTTTCTGGAGATTCCTTGTTGCTGAAAGAGGCCGAGGTTGCTTTTCGTTCCATGATGTTTCACGTTCGAGGCAGTGTATCTTAATGGATAAGTAAATCATTGAATGTTCCTATTTTCTCGATATTCTCGCCTGTGCAGAAATGAGCAATAGATCGCAGAAATCATATGGAGACACGATGATACACCCCGAGCTGAAAGCGTGCTTGCTCGTTTTCGGAGCGCCTGTTTATACGCATAGTACGGCTGACGGATGTCGAATATCATCGAAGCTTGAACAAACGTCTGTGTCGCCGACAGATCGATCGCCCATCGTTTAATTACACTGTAATTCGATAAGCTCATGGGAGAACATTAGAAAGCGGACATCGAGAAATAGAATGAAAAAATCAGCGGCGATCAAGAGGAGGTCTGTCGAGCTCTCCTCTCCTTCCGATTTGTGCCCCGACAAGGAAAATTCCATTCGTTGTCGCGTGATTTATTGGAGGCTTGGGCCGAAATAGTGCGTCTAACCCAAATCAGCTGATCAACTGCATTGACTTCATTGGAAGGCGAGCAAAGGAAAACAAAAATTGACACAATTACCACTTGTTCGCCCATGTGACGGCGCTCTGCCCGTCACATTGTGGAGCAATCAGCAAATTAATGTCTTTGAAAACCACGTGGATTGCTCTGCTCGGTCACCAAGTTCTCAGCTTGGATTCGGATGAAGTTGCGAATCCAGCATCCGCGACCGGATGCTGAACTTCAGATTGTGTATTTGCCTATCGATACTGGGTGAGGGCTGGGATTCCCGTCATCGTGTCATCCTTCTCCGGAGACACTTGAGTTTGTCGAGTGCAAACTCTGAAATATCACCGAAATGATCCGACTTCGACATCAGGCCGATAACATTTTCCTTAGGCAACGAATTCGGATGCTGCCAATTTCCGGAAACTGCGTCTCGAGATCTTAAGGCGTCCTTGACGCATTCTACGTGGAAAGTTCCTTTGAATTGAAGTTTGACGGCGGCGGAGATCGGCCAAAGTGAAATCGCGAGTAACACGAGCGATATTGCTCGGGTCCCTTTTCCAATGCGGATGTCCGAGGCTCGGATCTCGGATCCCCCAGAAGGGTTTCTAACCCGAAATTCTGATCGTAATCCCAGCAGAGCTTCCTCCCTATCCGGAAGCCCAACGGAGTCTCGTTTGAACTATCGGGAGAGCTCTGGCGGGAATGCCACCGCTTGCGAAGAACCTCGACGAGAAATAGCGATAGAGCAAGGCTGCCGCTTCTCGGGCTCCCCTCCTTTTCAATGGCATACGCTTTTATGTCATCGTCGCGATGGCTGTTGAGATATTCTTGACTTGGAAATGAGCTGTTTGATGTAGACTTCGACAGCGGAAGGCCAAAATGAAAACGGTGACATTATCTGTTTGCAGAGCCTTATATTGGGGGTAGGAGACGAGAAGTCGACAAACTCAGACTTGTCGTGCTCGTTATGCAAGTACAGCGGAACCAACATATTCAAAAGCTACCGGTCGGACGTTCGCGCATCAGCATAGTCATTCTTCTCATCCTCGATTCCGAGCCGAAATCCTCGGCGGGTGTGTTTGAGTTGAAAACTCGGAGACGTCTGGTACAATGTCTGAATCAAAGGGCGAAAGGGGGATGGTCACGATGGTTTCGTTACCGACTCGCGGCTTAGGCTTGTTTCACACCTAGGAGATCCTCGTCAGAACCCAGATGGGGACCGGCCGGAGAGTCCAGCAATGATACCTGACACCCAACGATCATGGATTTGGTAATTTAGCAACTCGACCCCTGAGAAATTCCGAAATGACGAGATTGAAGAGGTGAATATGGGAAACAATCAAGCTGTGAATTAGTTGGCGTTCCGTCTATGATGAACGGCTGTCGATCTGTCGCGCTTCTAGTCGGCTGATCGGTTGGCGGTCATATTGGCAGGCAGGCTGGCAAGCAAGCTAGCTGGCTGCTTGCTTGCTTGGTTTGACTAGCGGGGTGGCTGGCTGGTTGGTCGGTTGGCTTTCGGTTGATCCCAGCCCTTTCCCCGTTGTCTTGCCCGCACACGCGGCAACTTCGCAGCAGTCGGCCGTCCGCGCGCCTCGCGCTCTGTTGTGTTCGCTGTGTCGGGTGCTGTCTTTCGTCTTTTGCCGTCGTGTCGTCGTTGTTGTTGACGGTCCTCTAGCGACAAAAACTAGCTGTACTCGTGCCTGCCTCGTAACTTAATCTACAACAACAACAACCACCACAACCAGCAATACCTTAGGCCGGCCCGACCGAAAAGCCGGGCAGCCATTGCCCCAAACCAACGAAATGCCACCCTTTAATCCAAGGATACCTCTAATTGTCTGACCGCGCCAACCATAATCCGCCGTATTCTGGAGTTCGCTTCAGGAAGCGAGGATTCTTGTTGTTATTTGTTGTTGTTGTTGTCGTCGTCATCGTCGTTTGTCATCGTCGTTCTTGTCGTCGTCGTCGTTGTCGTCGTGGTGGTTCTCGTAGTCGCTGTCGCTGTTTGTCTCCTACACTCGTGTCCCTTAATACCCATCTCGGTGTCTCCTTGGTGTCCGGTCGTTGTCGATGTCGTCGTGGATCCATTGTTCGGTTTGAGGTCGTCGCCTCCGAGTTACAAAGACGAAATCGTGCACGAGAAGAAGAATCACCACAGAAAGTCACCCCCAAGCGGATACGGCCGACTAATTTGGATAAGCTCGATTACTGTGCTCCAGTCCCGCTTGATAGTTGTGTGCCAACGAGGAATATTCTATGAACGTTCTGTTGGAAACAAAATTCAAATATTCGTTCGTCAAGCCTGTGCTTGACAATCTCCATTTGGTGCAAGGACGGACATTTTAAGGTGAGTGCTCACGAAAATCCCCACGCCTCTGCGGAGAGCGCGAGGGAGAGAGATAGAGATTATGAACTTCGATCGTTGTCGAGCGCGACAAGAGGAAGGATGCTCGGCCGAGGTCCCGACCTGAGTCCTCGACGGTGGCAAAGCTAGGAAAGTTTCTTTTTCGGTAATTAAAATGAGTACCCCCAGTGACTGACAGACGTGGACGAGGGGGAAGGGGGAGGGAGAAGTGATTTCTGTCTACCACGGAGATTCTTCCTGGCCTCGAAACTAGTTCTCGATCTCGATGACGTTCGTATCGATGTTACGCGGGTAAAAGGGGATCGCGGTTGCCAGTACGGCTTCATGAAGCGACCATTATGGCAACTTAATTCGTTGGTTTTACCCCTTACGGAAGCCCTCTTCAGAACTCCGTCAGTGATGAAGAGCGAAGGAGCAATAAGCTTGCACCGAACGGATGGACATAGATGGTTAGAAGGAACGAGCAAGCGAAAGAAAACACATTTTGTTTTAGCCGAAGATCTGGCCATCCAGCAACACGATAACAGCCGTGGCAGTCTGTGCAACTTGTAGTTCCGTAACTAGGTGTTCGTTCCGCAGCATCTTGCGTAACTTGTGCAGTACTATCTAGCACCGAGACCCGACCAACGTCGGCCGCGCGCGACGGACTGCCCGAACTGACTGAATACTTTGCTTGCTAGCTCACTCACTCGCTCGCTCGTTCGCCTACTCCTTCTTCTTCATCATTTGTTTTGAACAACATTGGGTAATGAACCAACTGACTGGCTGCGTAGTCTTCAGTCTAGTCATTCTTCCCATACTTCATAATCCAGACTGTTAAAGCGTCTACCTAATTGTTATTTTGGCATTCAGAGCCCATGGTTTCTATCGTGAAACATGGTGAGAAGTCGGCTCGCTCTCTCGTTCGAGTAGGGTCTCGTGGAGCGCGGGAGCTTCGAGCTCCGGGAACCGTCCGGGAGCGGGAGGAGGGTTCCCGACCCCACTTGCGGGCATTGCAGCCTCGCGATAGGCGACGAAATCTCCAAGCGACTGGCTACGCGTCATGCCGGCAACCAGAATGATTCGAATTGATTCGAACGCCGCGATTGTCATTTTCGCGAGGTCCGGCGATGGTGGGAACATGGTCAGGCTGTGACTAGCTTCCTTTCAGCTTTGGTGGCTCCACCATTCCTTCCGGCGACTCGAGCTTCGCTCACCGTAGACGCGAAAACGGCAAGCATGGTGGTAGCGACGACGTCGACTGCGGCAAGCGAGTTATGCTTCTTCGCGTTTTTATCCTATAAGCTGAGTGACCACCTGACTTCTCAGTCCTTCAGTCAGTCAGTCAGTCGTCCGTCAGTCATTCGGACGCTCTGCTGGCACGGCAGTGAAGCAGTCGGTCGGTCACTGGATCGGTTCGTGAGATTTTCACCCACTGGCTAGACTGGAAAGCGCACAGCTCCTATCAGATCTTATTCCGGCATCATCCATGAAGAAAAGTTTGAATTAACAGTACACGCTTTTATTACCATAATGAAGCCGTGCGCTCATTTGCATCTGGCTTGGAGCTATGATTTACGCCTGTCAGACCCCGTCTAGAAACAAAGTGTAACTGAGCCTCTCGGCTCGATATCAGATGCGCCGGAAAGCTCGTCTCCGCGCACTCGGAAGACGCTCGCGAAGTCTGTCAACTGAACTCCTCAACCGCTACCTCGGCTTCCACTGTTTCGGCGCGATTGATTCATGCTTATGGCTACAGATATGGCTGTAATCACTCACGACGAGTTGGCGGTGACCGTTATGTAACGGTTCCCAATCGCTGAAGTATCCTTTGAATACGGATATTGATGAAGCGGCGGCAGACACTGAAGTCAGTTACGGTTTGATGATCATCTATAGCTCACTGACTGGCCCGCTCACTCGCTTGCTAGCTAGTTTATTCGTGCTTTCGCTCATTCGTCAGCTGTTGCCTGATTTCCGAAGGCACTCGCTGCCGTAGCGGCTTACTTAGGACATGCAAAGCGGATGAATGAAGAGAAGAATGAATGAGAGACTGATTGCATTATGATTTCATAAACGCGCCATGAAACAAAGGGTAACGGCGAAGCAGATAACTCTCGAACGACCGAGCGTTGCTCAGCTGAAATCTCTCTCGGCGACGATACGCAACAGGGGGACAGAACTATCACTGCCGGCCCTATCCACAAGGATCGGGTGAGAAAGAAACCACAATCCACAACAAGAGACGAAGATTCAGCGAACAATGTCTCTGCCGCAATCTCAAGAGCCGGTCCCTCGAGCTAAAAGCGAAACTAAACGCTCATCATCAAGGGGGAAGACGTAAAAAGCAATAAGAAATCCTTAGCTACAATACTGTCAACAATGGAGAATTCTCAAACATTGTTCACAGTATCCATCAGAAAAGTTAGCCAATGTATTGTTATTCTGGATTGCGGAGTGGAGAACAACGCGTGCTCCTCTGAATTTATTGCGTGCGTCCGTCGTTCGGGAGCTACCGGTCGATGCAGGATGAATGGCCTTGCCTAACAATGCGCCGGGGGAAGATACTTGAAATTTAATCGTATTTACCAATCAGTCACACGATCCGATCATCAGTTCGACCATGATTCGCTGATCCGAACCGTGAGCAAAATCGTTGGAATAAGCGAGTTCCGCGTACGCTACCGGTGTTTCCGCTTGTGCGCGTATCGCTTATTCCTCCGAATTCATGATTGACGAAAGCCGAATCACCGTTCGATTCAGAAAACTGAGCCCGAGACTCACGGGAAATGCATGCAGAATTCGAGCCTCGCTCGACAAGTAGAATTTCGTCCATGAACGATAGATTCCCCGCAGCTCGGTAAGTCGCTAGGAGTCAACGGGAAAGCGATGAGATTGACTCCGGAAGAGACCGCATGGCGAGCTCGTGCGGCTTGATTGAGGGACCGAAAGTAGATCGGGAGCTTCGAAGGAGAGAAGAAGAAAAACGCGTCAGACTGTAATGTCACCAATAGATTTCTGACATATGCGACAGATTGACCCGGTTGGCCGGCTTCTCTCGACACATGCATCGCTAGCTTCCTCGGCTCTCGGACTGTTCAACTCAGTTTTTCTGTCTCCATTACGAAGAACACTTATCATTCAGTCTGCGGTCTTTATGGGTCGTGTCGACCGACGAGTTTTTCATAAGACAACCGACACTCCCCCCTGAAGCTCAGAGAGGACGAGACTTGGCAAGCAACACGCTCGAACGATCACAGGGTTTCCGGACACGGGAGCTTCCCGGGAGTCTTGAGAGTCCGAGATGAGTCTCGACTAGATGCTCAATCGCAAGATGCCTCCCTGCGATCGAAAACCCCCTGGGAGCTCTCCGATGAGGAGTAGCAGAGGTTTGGAAGGTGCTGATCTAACAGAAATGTGGAGCTTTTTTCCTTCACGTGAGCATTGCACGTTATGAGCCAATACTCGGTACGAAGTGATTCGCTGATCGGAAGTTGTCAATACGTTTCACTTCCTTGAGGAGCCTCTTACCTCCACCATTCGAAGTCTACGCTTGGAGACGAACTAAGCGAAGATTGTGGAATACCAATGATGGATCAGAGTCATAGACGAGCGAGTAAAAAAAAGACGGATTCTACCCGAAACCTTGACTTTTCTCCGCGTATCACTGCGTCGAGTCGTCCTGAAAAGTGGCGTTTAGTGTTCGAGGCGAAGTGTTGGCGGAATAACATCGAGAAACAATGAACGAAAATTCACTTGGCAGCTAAAGGGAATTCAAACATTACTTATGACCAAGGAAGAAAGTGCAGCGAACGAACGATCAACGAATGAGGGAACACAAAGCAGGATTCCAATGCCAAGAATTTGATCTTCAGTCGCCGATTCCGACCGCTGCGTGGACTGCTGATTCGGCGGACGTCGATCGTTCGTTCCGTGATTCGATTTTTCATCTGTAGATGTTCACTGATCCATACGATTGTCCACTTGGCCGTTAGTTTCGATGCTAGGTCTTCAATTTCCGGTGTGCTATCATCTCGTCGAAGAACTGAAGATTCTGATTTTCCCCCTCTCCCGAGAGGAAGAGACCGGCTGCCGATTGTTTACTCATTCGTAGATTCAAGGGGTACATGCATTCCATGTACGCCGGCGGGTCATCAACGCCGCGATTGTCTACCACAACAACGACAGTGCGAGAAGCCTTTGTGGAGTCACACACGCCGGAGCCGCTGTGGCTACGCAGGTCGGATGCAAAAGAGGAAACACGCCTCAGCCTCGCAAACTTGAAGCGCTTATCGTGACGAAGTCCTATTCCAGGGGACATTCGCGCAAGAGAAGCGGCACTGTCGCGGTGCCGTGTTTGCCCGACGCACGTCGCACGACGGGATTAAGATTTCGTTCATTGTTTTTCAGTCAGGTGTGAAGCAATTGGAGAAGCGACTGATAACAGCTCAGTTGTTGAGAGTCGTTTCTTTCGTTTCGAGAAATTCCCTAGTCGAACCGGTGGAGCGGACGGTTGGTCGGTCGTCCGCCCGTCTGACTGACTGAGCGCAGTCGCCTTGATGTGCTTCACTATCAACTTAAGCAACACAATTAAGTCTTGCTCAGACGATATGGACGGAACAGCCGCTGCAATTTTCTTGTTCCGAAAACGATCACACCTTTCCGGACGGAGCATCACCGCCCCTGAAGTATCACCTTCGTAAGCCGCGAAAATACTTCATAGATATATCAGGTGGAGCCGACGCATTTGACAGCCCGACTGATCTTCTGACGGGGGATTCTCATCGAGAGCAGTGTTTTATTAACTGCTGACGTCGAGCCGCGTCTCGTAACGGCCAAGGGCGTAGGATTCAAATCCCACTTCAGCTCGGCGGTGGTCTTATTTCTGGCGGAACCTCAAGCTCCTTCCTGAGGTTCTCCTGACGTCTCCTAGCAGGAGTCTCCGAACTCGCTCCTCGCTCAAGGAGCGTACGAGTAGGGAAAATAGCGAATACGACATGAGAAACGATCAGACACCGTATACCTCAATCAATCCGAACACAGAGTTTGGATTCACTTCCCGTTGATTTATGAGGGTGGATGGGCATCTACTTCACCATTCGAAAGGCTAATCACTCGATCGATCGGTCGCTCGGTCGGTCAGTCTGTCACTCATATACACAGGGAGCTGCGAAAGAATGTAATGGATGCCAGGGTGCAAAAGCGACTTATTGTTGACCTGGAGGGAGTGGATCAACCTTGACATCGAATGAGCGATTCGGCTTAACGGCCAAGGAGCGAGCTCACTTTCTACGAATGTCCTGTGTAGCTGTTGTAGCTGCTTGGCATATTCGCAATGACGGGGGTGTGGTGGTTGTTGGGGTGCATTTTGCCATACCCACATCGTCGATCCACAGACGCGGCCGCAGCTCAGGCTGCGAGGACGCTGGACGCAGAGCAGCGTATCGGGCACGACGAGTGTTTTCGTTCGAACGCTATTAGTTGCTCCTGCGCGATCATTCGTCCGGTCGGTCGATGGAGGAGGAACAAGAAAATTCCATGGGTCAGGTACCGATATCGAGTCGGCTCTCTGAGACATGATCGACACTATCAGGACGGTCGCCATCGATTGAGTATCTTCGCGAGGGACAGTCGAGCCGTCAGTTGGCGGCAGATCGTGAATCGAAGAGTCGCAACTCGAAAGATTCGATCCATTTAGGAGTCAACATTTAAAATTTCATCATGATTCCATTTTTTTCTCCTTGATTTTCCGAGTTTCGTAACAAAGCATGGTTTATGCTCATTCATCTATATTTTTGCAACCCGGTTGTCGCTGCTGCTACTTTTGCGGTAAAAAATGCGCACACTTCACACGATATTGAAATCTTCGTAAGACGAGATGACGCCCGCCCGCCCGCCTGCTTGCCTAGCCGTCGTCGCTCCTGGAGCCGTCAGGTCTGAATTTCATCTGCCGTGAATGTTTGGAAAATATCCAAGTCAGTCGGCCAGCGAGCGGACACGCCAGTTCCCCCGTGGTCTGGCTCGCGATTGAACGAGTTCGTTCATCCATCCATCCATCTGAGCATCCGTTCGGTGAATCGCTTACTACGTCGCGGAATGAAGTGTCACTGCCGTCGCACTCATTCGATACTCATTGCCAGATTCCTTTGTGGAGGCAGAAGAAGCAATCGGAGACGTAGCGGCTACGACAACAACAACAACAACCAAAGTTGATGAAAAAAAGAAATTTTCTCCCTAGCGAAAGCACGCGCGTGTGTGATGGAAAGTTCGTTTAGTTGAGCGAACACCTTCACTATCATCAGCGTCTTCGTTATGATCTGCATCATTTCGCCGTCACTCAACTCATTGGATTGCGTTAAACTCTGACTCAACTTTCTTTTCGCCGATCGACGGTGAGCTAGACTTCAGGTGACCTTAACGATCGCTCGGGCATCTTCAGATCGTGGGAACATCCCGAGTTGTCGTTGGCCCGACGGCGCTTCCCCGCGCGTCGATCCTCGTCTTCTTTCCCGTGCCCCTTGCGATGGCTCTCGATCTTTATTTTTCTCCGAGGAGGCTCGCAGCGGTGGCGGGAGAAGCGGGGAGTCGCACGGCGCCGGCCTGGAGTCCCCGCTCTACGGGAGCTCCCTTCCTAGCTCCCTTGGTGCCTAAAACCGCCGCGGCCAACTGATGTTCGAGTAGCTGCAATTACCATGGGTTTGACTTCTCTTTTTCTTGATTGGAGGCATCGCTTGTCTGCCCGAAGTTCACCGTTATCCGGTCATGACGTGAACGGTTGAGTGACTCAGTCAGTCAGTCAGTGATCAAGAGGTGCTGCTATTGATCTTCGATATTGCGTTGCCCCCCGCACGACGCGTGAATGTTTTGTGTGGGCAGCGGAAAAGCCGTGATGCCCGAATAATATTTATTTCTTATGTGGACGTTAGTATTTATACGCCAGCGTATCGAGGCAAAAGCGAATATTGCAGCCACAGTAGCTACGACCGTCCGTTTCCGTCCCTGAATAGGCTTACGTCGTCGATGTTTTCGCTGTCAATGTTGTTATCGAGAAGTAAAAAACTTCACTACCTTCTCGTATCTGGCAGATAAGCCTCTAAGCACGGTATTGCCCAGAGCAGGACTTCGTAACGGCCCACGGCGGGAAACAAGCGGCTACCGCCAGCAGTGCCGCCACCAACAATAAGATCTCGTTGAAGAGATTCTGCAAACTTCAAGGCATACATCCACAATGATCCCACACAATGACCGAAGTTCTGGATGAATGATATTTTCTGTAATTTCATGAGCCCGGCGTGATTGTTCGGACGAATGGATTGAATGACTGACTGACTGCACGATGAACGAGGAAAAGAGAAATATGGACTACTTCCCCGATCTGCTCAATAGACTGGTTGGTCCGATCGGGAAAGCGATTTGCCGACCCGAAAAAATGCAGATTCGGCTCGATGGTGTCGCCGATTCCACATCCGAGATCTTAGGTCGAAGCGGAGACTGACAAGACGCTCATATCACGAAGAAGTCAGTCTTGGAAGTCGATGCATTCGGAACTGCGGTAGCAGTGTCCGTGACGTACGCTCGTCTCCCTGAAAGAGAAGAAAAAAAAGAAGCTCGCGTGGTTGTATGTAGAACTGGTGGCCGTGTTGGCGGTAAGTAACCTTGTCTGTCTGTCTGAGGTCAGATTCGATTTCAGTAATTCCTGCCAGCAGACGTACAGGCCCGCGAATCGACCGACGAGCCGAATCACCGACCCGCCGGCTGACAGATCAGCAAATGAACTGACGGCTTGTAAAGCTAACATCGACGAGTCACAGATATCTAATGGTAGCTTGATTTACTCTTCTGACTGAGATATCAGCCAGGATGGGTCCTTCTGTCGAGCAGGTAGCTCCTGGGTCCGGGAGGTCTTCGCCCCTATACCACGGTACCCTTCAACTCCTAGTCACTTCTATGCATGGACATGACGCGCCGCGCCCTCGAGTTGCTCATCGAAGTCGACCATGAAGTTCCCCAGAGTGCTCTCGAACCGAATTGCATGGTCCGGCCACGTTTGTTCCGATAACTATCGTCTTCCTATCCGCGGATGTTTCACATTCTATCGATTGGCAGTCGGAAAGGAAGCGGACTTGAATCACGGAGAACACGGCTCGGAACAGATCAGACCAAGATCGGCGGGGAAAGTCGAATTCAAGCAGCAATAGTTGTTCATTGACTCGATATTCTCGTTGTGTGCGTCTGCTTTTTGTCTGTCGGATCCTTCCATACCAAATGGCTGAGACGGGGTCATAGATCAGATTCGCTGAGCGATGCGTCCATTGTGGCATACGATGTTTTCCGTTTCCACTAGATTTTCGCTCGTGTTGTCGTTTCGGCTGCCGAAGCTGGATCATCCTGAATTCATCGACACCGTTGTTCCATTGCCTCGTGCGATAATTCAGGAGAGGCCTTTAGAGACTCCGCCAAGTCCATGGAACCGTACGGCTGCCCCCTCTTTAAGCCGGACTCTCCCTTCTATGAGTGGCTGTATGATCCATGAATGAGACGAACATTTTGGCTTATCCTAGTATTTTGATCTCTGATTGCCGAAGTTCTCGCGACCCGCACTGATTCGCCGGGAGATCTTTTTTAAGCCCCTCGAACCTCAGGAAAACCCCATAAGGGAGGAGGTGAATTCTCCAAAAGTGAATTCCCCTTAAGTGAATTCTCCTGAAGTGAATTCTCCTGTCTCCATGATTGATCTCCGCTCATCCGAGTCCCCTGGGAATCTACCGCAGATCGGATAGAGCCAAACGAATAATTGAATCTATAGGTTGCGAGGTCGCTTGGTCCGGAGCCAAGCGTACTTAACGGGGGAGGTGGAGCTAAAAGCTTACGAGCGCATAGACGGATGAGCTAGGACTGGACCGAGTAGACAGTCGAAGAGTCTTCAGAAGATTTGTTGTTCTCCTTCTTTGGATGAGTGAAACATTCTTCTGGAAGGTGAGCTGCTGGCGTCTTGGGGGTCAACCAGATCACTAAAGAGCGCTTGTGGACTAATGGAGACCCATCTTCTGTTTCTCATCCGCCAGTCGGTCGCCCCTTTCGTCTGCCAAGCGGCGGGCGCTAGACACTAGAACACCAGCAGAATACACCTAGAACTGGCTAATTGTCTGCAGTTTCGATCGTGATCGTACACCCTCATCACGGATGAGCCCGACGGTGCCAACTCTGTGTGCACCTGTAGCGAACTAGTCGACCGCCAGTCGCTCGGCTATCCGGATTGGCCACCGTGATCCGATGCGGCCCGGAATGTATTGCCGGGTCTATCGTGAATATCGGCGACTTGCCTCGCCGGAGAAGAAATCACTCGTCGTCGTCAGCGTCGCTGACGGCAACGGCGTCAACAGCATGTTGAAATATCTTCTATTTTCGCTCGGCGAATTTCATATGAAAATTATAAGGTCAAACCACTTGCCAAACCCATATGTACTCACTCCGTCGTCGTCGTCATGCCACTACGGGCTTCTCCTTGAGCTGGCTTTGACCTTTGGTATGGCCGTATCGTCTCTCCGGGAATTCTAACTGATCTATAGGCGTGGCATCGATTCCTACACGTTTTACGTCCCTCATATGTCGTTTTGCATTGTCTTCGACGCGGTCGCTGCCGCCGCCGCCTTTTTCCTGACCAGATCGTTTGCTTGGTCTACCAGCTTCCTGTTCGGTAGCAGCCCCACTGGGCAGCTCGGTGTGGGACGACAGGAATTCGATTGACATAGGTCAGGACCACAGAGCCTCGTAGGATGGTTCCTAGCGTTAGGGCTTGCTTGATGAATTAACAAACAAACAGACCGACCGATCGACCGACTGAGCAAGCCTAGCCGCAGTCTAACTCTTTAATTCGGTAGCAGCTCCGAGCAGCCCATCTAGATTCTTGAAGTTGATGCTCGAACGGCTTTCATTCGATCGAAACGCTCGGCGCTGAGAACGACCATCATGTTATTATGCTGCCCGTTGCGTAAGCGCATTGTTCCGGTCAGATCAATCCACAATCATCGAAGTCATCGATGTTGGCAGCGGCGGCATCCGCAGGCACCATCTACGAGAATCCCCGACGTCGTGGTCATCTACAGTAGGATGTTGTGTCCATCGCATGAGTTGTCTCCGTCTCGTTGCTCGCTTTCTAAACCGCATACCCTCCAACATCGCCTACACCTTTGACCGTCGACGGTTAGTCGAGCGGCTGGAGCGGTCTAAACACCACATGCACCTCCGCATCGACCACTTTCACCCTGCGGAGCGTGCGTACCGTTTTGATTCTCGCTGCGGAGGCCGGCTGCTTCCTCCCGCGGAAATTCCGCGGAAATCTGAGGAGAACCTACTCGCATTACGCGGGAAAACGTCGCGGAAGGAGGGTAGTGTTCTTTCCGGAAACCCCATTGACTTCAAAACAGGTCGATCGAGAAAATCTCGGAACGAATTCCCTGGGTGATGGCGGGCTGAGTTTCGGCACTCGAGCATCGCGCCCCCGAGACTCATCGACGCCGGGTTGAGAGGCCCCGGGGCAGGGGAACATTGTAGATCATGCACACGGGAGAGGATGGCGACGCGGAGCTTCATCCCAATGGATACTTTTGCGTGATGACTGATTTTTCGACTGACTTCCCACCTGCGAATGTACCTATGCTGGATGCACGCTTCCGCGGCCGCCGAGTCAATCGTAATGATAGTTATGATAGTCACCTCGCTGATCGCGCTCATGATGGAGCCGATAATGACGGCGGAGAAGATAATGAATCATATGAAGAGTCATCGGTGTATGAAATCTATCCATTGTAGCTGGACTCGTGATTGGAGCGTCCGCCGGTGGGAATGTCGAGCGGCTGTCAATCGAGCGCTTAGTTAATCAGACTGACCGATCCAGCGACAATTGACCGCGGCAGAGAACAGACGAAGGAACAAACAGCTATTTTTACCTCTCATGAGAAAATGATTTGAAAATGATTCTGAGAAACAGTGGGCGCGCGCGCGAAAAACGCATATTTCACAATGAAGCCAGCTTAACCGACGCCTTCCGCGCTTGAGTGAGATATCTTTCGTGGCCGGTCGGCCGGTCGCTGGCTCCCTCAGGCTTGAAATCAGTCAGTTCGCAGTGGCAACTGCCGCTACCGCTTTTCGGAGACAAGCCCACGGCCAAGCATCGACTCCTCGCTTGCTTGCTCGATCTTCGCTTGCGTAGAACGCCAGAGTTCCGATCGTCGTTGTCGTGTTTTTTTTTTTGGCGTAGCTCATAGAAGCCGTTCGGATGCTTTCGCGACACTCCGTACAGCACCGTCAACGATGCGACTTCTGTGATGGCCATGATTCGAGCCATGATCCCACTAGACCGACCACGCAAAGAATCATCAGCTGAAATCCACGATGCGAACGATCGGCGCTCGCTGCGGAATTCCTAAGCCACTGATCTTATCAGAGAGCTCACCCCCGCTCAATTCCAGCACCCATGAAGCAAAGGTGAAAAAAACGTAATTCGATCGAGCCCGAGCCTGTCTCGAGATGACGCCATCCTGTCAGCAACAGATCCATTACTGTGTGGGTCGGGCTGATCTGCGACGAAGCCCCGATAATGCCTGAAAATCGGATAAGAGAACTATCCCGTAGCGTCGATGTCTCAAAACGTACATCACATGTATTCCAAAAGCACATGCATCCAGTTCTCGAATCATTTCACAATAGATTCTAACAGGACCCAGTTCTGTCATCGGTCGAGCCATCGCAAGGGAACCACCTTCAGCTGTTAAATCGATTCACCGTAAATTCGGAAATATTCCGAACGGATCGCAGCGCGCAGGCGGAGTATATCAAAAAAAGAGTACAAGTGAGCAAGCCAGACACTCCGCGCTCGGAAACTCTCTGATTCCAATTTTCCCGAAACAGGTATCCTGGGAATGTTGCCGCCAGTAGCCAGGCGGCTCTTTTTTGAAATATTCAATATCTTCAGCGTTCCGCAAAGAGCTAGGTACAGCAGGCTTGATGGATTTCGATAGGAGACTCTCTGATTGAGTGAGAGAACGAGGAACACCTCATACTGCAGCCTTGATCCGGTGCGGATCATTGTATGAAGGAAGTTTCTACTGGACAGCTCGATTTTAGTTGGTCAATAGATTTGCGAAGAGAAGTCCGAACGATCCCACTCGGAAGGAAACGGGGAAGTCCGATTTTCTGTGGTTCTCCCTGCCGCGCGCGATCCAGTTTGTTGGTTAGCCGCTTGCTCACCATTGTGATGCAGACATGATAGAAGGCGGATAGGATTGCAGAGATAGTGTGTTTGCTTCCTACTGATGAAGCAGAAAAAACCTTTGAAGTGGTCTCTGTGACGAATTCCGTGAACGACTCCAGTATAAAGGACCTCGGCTGCCTGAGCCGCTTCTTCGCTCAAGGCCGTGCACCAAGAACAATCGCCGAACTAGAAAAGGATGAGCGAGGGTTTGCTTAATTCGTTCATCTTTTCGTCGGGCGCATCATCAATTGCACTGATTAGATAAAACGAGCTGGCGCGGGAGCTGAAGAGCTCCTTGGCAGCGTGCAGAAGAGAATGGAGTGGAAGACTATGAATGGTGCGGGGCAAACTTCTCCACTCGCGAGCATTTCATTGAAATTCTGAAGCGTAACGACGCCGGCTCCGATGACACCACACGGGCACCAATGCCTGGAAAATGCCGACCGAAAGCAAGCTTCGTCTCATTTACTTTGCCCGCCATTGGCGGCAGTGGTCGCGAAAACTCTCTTCGCCGGAGCCGTGGTCTTTATCGCCGATTTTTTCTCTCAGTTTTGAAGTGTTTTTTCTCCTCCGCTGAAAGAAACTTTTCCGGGACGAGCATATACGAGCCGTTGACGAAGACGATGGTGACGACGACGATGACAAGAGAAGATCTCGCGTTCGACTGCACAGAATGCGTGTCTACGCTTTCGTTGTGCGTGTAAAGACACAGCTGCGGCTCGCGTCCCACCGCAAGCAATGGTGGACGTCGGAGAAAGTAGAAAGGACCGGGGGGTGAATTATTGACTCAGCTAGCGCTGCCGCCGTCGTTGTTCCAGGAACTGGCAAATATAGCTGTGATGGCAGTTTTATTCTTTTCCCGGATAATGAGTAAAACTGTGAGGGCCCAGCTCCGAATCGAGAGCTTCCATGCTCCAGGAATATTTGCTGCGGCTGGTTGACTAAAATCCTTGATTTGAACATCTTGCCATGGTGCAGTTGATGTGCGGGTCCACGAGTGAGCGGGGTGCCCACCGACTAACCTGCTTTCCAGACTTCGGCTCGGAGCATTTCCTAAGCGCGTTCCGCGAGAGGCGCACTGATAGTCGGCTGGCTCCATCAAGCGCCGCTCAGTCACTCGTTCCCTTGATCGGTCGAAGGCAAGAAAAAAAACACTGAATATTAAATCACTGACGATGACGACAACAATTCAGCTATCTTGAGACTCGAGACCTCGGAGCAGCTTGAACGTGACGGACGTTTTTCGCAAATGATCCGACAGGGCAAGTGGCGGGAATCGTGAAGTGAGACCGATGCCAAGTCTCTTGAATCGAGCCTCTATCTGATCCAGAGGCTCCTAAAATCTCGGCAAACGATCGGCAAGAGACCGTTGCAGGGGGAATGACCCCCCCCCCTCCCGCATCTGCACTTGCGGTGGACGTGGGTATCCTAGAATTATACGATTTTACATGATGCAGTAGAAGAAGATTTCCCATTGACGAAACACTAATCGAGCGAGAAACCTTCCAAAGGTTCTTTCACAAGTGGCGTCGGGACCGCTCACGTTCGGAATGTGACGACCACCGGCATCGACACTTGCACGAATATCACGTTGATGGTGATGACGCGTAAGGGCAGAATACGAGAAAGCTCATAGCTCCCCCGATGAAAGGGCTAGATTTGCTTGACTTTCATGTCGTCCTATCGTAAAAAATTTATCCGCTTCTCAAAGCGATCTGATCAATTTTACAGCGGTTCGTCACTTCGACCACATGTTATCCGAGCGACAGCCGGTGGTTTTCGAAGCGTTCGAGAACTGTTAGATATGACGACCATCTTGAAGCCGTCTATCAAAACTTGCGTTTGCCACCGCGCCGCGCTTGTGTGACTGGGTGTGTCATTCAAGCAAACACGAATATACAAGAAAAGCAATCGCCGACCTGTTACCTCATCAGCTGCACGCATCGCCTTGCCGGGTGATCTATTACGGGATTGACTCTCGGAAAATTCAGCGACTCGCTTCTAGAAAGCGAATTTTGATCGTGAGCGCGTCCGAACGTTTCCAAGAACGAATTGGGACGAATCCCGCACCGGTATGAAGCAGGTTTGGAAATTATGCGCGCGACCATAATGTAGCCTCACGAGAAGTGTCTCAGGAAGCTCCGAATCGAAGGCGGCGGGGGGAGGGGGTGTCTGAGAGAAAGGATCTGAATCATCTATCGGACTGTGTGGGGTAAAGGGGATGCTCTGCAGGGTAATCGTGATTCGCTTCACATCGAGCGCGCTCTTACGAAAGGCGGCGAGCCCCGATGTTGCCATCGCGCTGGGTCCGAGCCTCCGCCGGGAGCAATCTCCCGCCTGTTGAACGCAACGACGACAGTTGCAGGAAAATCGACATCAGCATGATACTAGTGAAGCGTGACTCGTGGCCTCGCTAGCTCGTCGGAGCTTTTGGGGGTTCTGACTCCAAGTCTTTGATTCAAGACGTCGAGGGTCGGTCCGACGGGGGAGATGTATCGACGGGCGAGTACACGGGTTCTTCCTCACGGTCTCTACTCTGCTTTCCATCGGCTTGCGATTCCAATGGTCGAATGTCGACTGCACTAATACAACAAACGTACATCCATCTAGCAACAAGATACCGCTCAGCTGGCGAACAAGCCGAATGTTGAACAGACATCTTGATTGATGCCATCAAGCAGTAGCGAAACAAAAGGAAATGTCGTCGCTCGTCGTCGTCGTTGTTGTTGTGGGTATTGTCTTGGTCGTGGCCGCCGCCGCCGTCGTCGTCGCCGCCGCCGCTGCTCGTAGATTCTTCCGTTTCGATGGATGCCCGCCTGGATAAAAGCTTTCGGCAAGCGAAGAGCGCCGCTTACGCAACGTGCAGCGAACGGCAGCTGCGATTCCTCTCCGCCTCGACGCGCGACCACAACCGTTATGTGTGTGAGTGAGTGAGCGAACGGCAGTGGAGTGCCGGCATTGAACAGTGTTACCGAGCCAACTACAACACAATAACTACAAAAACCGCCACCGCCTCAGCAATGACAACAGTACCGGGGAGAGAAAATGGGGACAACTTTGCGTCGATGATAAAATTATGAAGAAACGAATAAATAAAAAAATTGAGAATCGAGGACTGATATGACAGTGCAAGCGGGGTTCCAGCTCCGATTAGCAGCGTGACTGTACCCGCGGGGCGAAGTGCGACCAGCTCATTGATTTAGAGGTCTGCCTTCGACTGAATAATTGATCGGTGGATCACTCAAGCGATGATACGATTAATGATGAGGAAAGGCGCGCCCTTGGGAAGAACGCCACAGTCGGGTGGACATAAGTGTTCCATATCGAAATCAATTCTCTGACGGGTGTTCTGATTCTCCTGATTATCCCGAGCACGCCGAACCTAATCGGGCGAGCTCAAATTATATGTACTTCTCAATCCCTACTCCGTCACAATTATTCCGGTGAAGCCTTTTCTGAATTGCGCCGGGGATTGGATACCTCGACATTGATAACCAAAACTCTGACCTCCTGCTTTGTCATCCAGCAGCGGAAGTCTGACCGCCTCGCATTACGAGTTTCTCGGGAGAGCATCGGAAAATTCAGACGACTCGTCGTCGCCATCGAATATCGTCAATCTCCTCTGATGTATTGAGCTGAGTCGATAGCCTTCCACAACTGAAACTGTGTCACGATTAAGCGCGGGGGTGTACAGCCTTGGGAGCAGCGACGACTTTCGTAGATAGTCATCATGCGCTCCTTCTGCGGATTGACAGATCACGAGATAAACACAATGTCATCGCTTACTCCCAAGCGGCCGCGGCAACGAGTCGAGGGAAATCAACTTCCTCGTGGCGTTTTGCGGAGCTCCGTGATTTTCCAAAATGAAATCATTTTATGCATAATGATTCGAGGTGGTTCCCGAGGCCAGCTCGATAATCGGGTCTCGAGTCTCGGTCAGATGAAAATAATATGGTTTCAATGATTCATTCAACGCACAAAGCCCGTGAGGCTACTCGAGGGAACGAAAGACTCTGTCCCGAACCGATAGCTCTCCTGAGACGATTCGGGGGGTTTGGTTTCAGAATTCTATCGGCTGTCAATTGAAGCATCTCGATCACGGCCCCCTGTTACAATGTATGGACGCATTGTCATGTTAAGCGGTGTATTCGAGTTCCTCTAGTCCGCGTCTAACGGGACAATTATCCTTGGAGGTATTTTCTTCGGAGAATATCGATGTCTGGGACATCATGGCCCAGGATCGTCTTCGGCGTCCTACAAGGTCTGGCTTGGAAGGAGGGGGCTCAGACCATGAGAGTTTCCTTCATGATTAAGGAGAATCGAACACGCAACCGCGGAATCGTTCCCGAAAGTAACAGATTCCCCGTCAGTCATAACCCGATCACCTGCGATACTTCGGAGTGAGGAGAGATTCCATCAAAGCGGGAGAGCCGTCAGGGGTTCGTTCCAAGGACCGGATCGGAATTCATCCTTCCCGAAGTTTGCTACTCAATGAAGTACCAATCTGTCGGGAAGGGGGAAATCAACTGCATTGCCGGGAACACCGTTGCAGCACCGTCGTTCGGTCGTCGATCGACAACTCGATGCGCTTCACTTGAACGGCCCGCTCGGTCAGCTGTGGCCCGAGAATTGCGCCGGCTCATATAAGAAATAGATGAAAAGAACGGAACCAAATGAAGAAATCTGTTCGCGAAACTATTACCTAGCTATTCTGTATGCTCTTGGTGACGGAGTTTGATGAAACCGATCCTTCATGTCTTTGACTTTTTTTCTTCTCGGCTTTCCAGGCTCCAAAATAGCTCTACACGGCGGGGCCCGGACAAAACGATGAAAGGCGTCTGCGTGATTTTTGCTTCGATATGTCTTCTACAATATTGCAATATAAGTGGAGGTGCGTACGCTGCCGAAACTCAACGATCAGAGAGCCCGCGGAGCCGGACAAGTCAGGTATGTACATCCTATGACCATACAGAGACTCTCTTCGGTGAGGAGGATCACTGTCGTTTCGAGGAGTCGAGTCCAGCACTGGAAAGTCCTCCTGGGAGGAGATATCCCATCGGAGATCTTGAACAGTGCAAATCATCTCATTGGGGAACACCGTCCGCTTCCGAAACTGAAGAGAGCTAGCTGTCTAGCCTATTAGGGAATCCGGTTTTCTCAGTGACAGCAATGGGAGATGTGAAATCGCAAGGTCGGCTGATCGAAAACCAGCGGGGAGCTCTAGCCCCCAGTTATGATAGTCTTGATCAGCTGAAACCTCAAAATAGACGGATATGTTCCGGTGGACGATAATTCCCGAGAGGGAGTCCTCTTATCAGTTGGGGGTGGGGGATCTGACGGGTGCTCATACGGAGAGGTTATATCTCGGAGGGCTAATAGGGAATAATTCTGGGAATTCTGCGATCCACAATCGGTATGCTCGAAAAGACTCGACAGACTGTATCGGAACTTGGACAACACGAAGATGTGAAGAGGGTCCGATTCGTGTCAGTCTGATTCGAAAAATGGCATGCCAGGCCATTTGGAGATGTCCGGAGGTTTGACGATATCCGCCGGGATCTCCTTCTTCGGCGAGTGACTTCAGAAGGGGTTCTCGGCTCTTGCCCGCGATCCCTGAATCCGCTCCTAGCCTGCCCTGACCGAGACAAGATCCGGCAAAAGAATAGGACATCCTGAGCCGGGAGCATGTGAGCTCAAGAGTCGATGTGGTGTCATCTTTGGATGAGTCCACGCTGCGTCCGGGAGCGGTATTCCTTCGCGGCTGACCGCTTTCCGACTCGTTCCTCATTAGGCAGCTGAGTCGAGTGGATGACAGACCGCAACATTTACTGACTAAGTGCCGTATTCCAAGAGTTTTTCCCTCTTCGAGTCTTCAAGTTTCGCTCTTAGTTTCCGTAACGCTCTCATAGCTCCGCCTGTTTCGTAACGTTCGAACGAAAGAAGAAACGAACCAAAGCAAGTGCACGAGAATACACATACAAAAAATGAGCATCGGTGCAGCATAAGAGAAAAAAGGAAAGTTGTCTCACGTCCCGACCGTCGGCCGCTCATAGGCTCGGCATTTCAACGTGGTCCAAGTCTGTCGGGCCGTGTCGCTTCCATGCACCTGCCACATTGTTCCCTCAGCTCGCAAGCCACAGAGCAAGTGAGTTAATTTCCAACAGAGCTTCAGTAGACCGAATCTTTTGGGGCGAATTAAAATTAGCGCATAGGAAACGACGTTAAACCTCGAGGAGCCGTCGGAGCGTCTCAGAACGCTAATGTCGAATCCATTCGACACGCTTGCGAGGTACGCGAGAAGTGATTCAAGGCTCCGAATATCGTTCGGAAACATGTACCGAAGAAGAATGAATACTTGTCCTTGGTGTCTGAAACTCCGATTCGTCTCTTTTCCGCTCCTCTCGCACAAGAATGGGGTGATCTGATACGATTCATTAAGGGCTTTTCAAATCGGGCTTGAACCTCTAGGCTCGAGCCCGTGTCCCACCTCCTCGGGCGTAGTGTTTTCGGTTGCGGCAAGATTCCCGGCAGAAAGTACGCAATTCAATCTCCGCCGTCCGGTCTCCCCACCGGCATCTCTTCTCAATGCTCGATCGCGTAAGGCTCCCACGTACCCAAGTGCTCGAGCGACCGTTGGAGCGACACGTAAGGTACAGCTCGCGCTCTCACCGCTCCTACATATCTGAGCGGGAAGCGAACGCAGAGGTCATCTCGCTTCAGTGTCACTTCAGAATTCGCGTCCGTGCTCTTCAAATGAGGCAGGCATCGCTCGGTTAGCATAAGGTGGGTGGCTCGTTTGGCTGTCGTTCGCTCCGCTTGTCGGCTGGTGATTGAATGTCCTTCCAGCGAGGTACAACAACTTCAATAAACAACGGCTCGTGGGAGGCTGACTGGACAGACAGACGGCCGGCCGAGCCACTGACCCGCCGGCTCGCAGGCGGGCGAGCAAGGGGGCTGAATGGCAGGATCGCGAGCAGCTCTAGCTGACCGGCTGTCCGTAGGACGACAGCGATGGCTACCGTCCACCTCTTGCGGACTAGTTCGACCGTGTTCCGGGTTAACAGCTGGGGGAAAGTCTCCGAAGAAGAAGCGACGGTGCCGGTGATGACGGCGGCGGCGGCGGCGGCAGCAGAAAACAGTCAGCTGCGCAACAAGCGTCGCTTAACTAGATTATTATTATTATAGTCTTACTCCTAAATACTCTTCAACGCTTTCGCTTCCGTGTTGCGGCACCCGTCTCACGACAGTCGGATGCAAGATTTTGACATCCGTGCGAGTTTACCGCCATACTAAGATCCTGACGCCCTTCATGGAAGACGACATGCAAACGAGCATTTTGGTTGGAGAACATTCTCTACTTCCACAGCGATATCTGGATCGACACTCTCTTCAGGCAGATGCCGATCAGGGTTGCCGATTAGAGCTCCCGAACGAAGAAGAAAAAACGGCGATTCTTCCGCGTATTTCCTTTGTTTCTAAGAACCGAAATCTCTCCCTAGTCGCCATTCAGAGACACAGTAGTAGAAGTCCTCCCCTACCCCAAGAAGTTGACATCGGAAAGTTCAACAGTCCTTGTTCTGATGATGCCACGGACGGTATAGTGTCGGCGTATTGTTCGGAGGAATGTCACTTTTTTCACTTTTCCTCGACGACCCGAAATCCTCTCGAATCGTTCCGTACCAGTCGACAGAAGCCCGCTAGCGAATGGGGGGCATTAACTCTCGACAACGACAAAACAGAAGGCCGTCGCAAAGTGTCGTAACAGAAAGCTAGCTTATTCTGAGAATGTTTCATAATGTGGTCGTTGAACGTCTCGTTGGCTCAAAGCGATCGTATTGAATGAAAGCAGGAGAGTCTTCAGATCAAATTGGAATTGCTCAGATGATCATCATCGGCGGAGCCACAAGCAGGCACCCGCAGAGCACAAAAGCATTCCAGACGCCTGAGAAGCCGAAAGCATCGAAAACGTCGAATGAGACTCGCTTCTTATGAGGAAAGAAGGTCCTTGGGACAATCTACCTCTTCCAGGACGATCATCAATCACGCGTTCGGGAGTAAGAAATGAGATGATTCGAAATGTCAAGGCTTTCTTCGACGACTCTCCGAGCCCGATTCCATCCACGAGGTATCAGGCGGAGATCCAACTCGAAGTGCCCGTCGTTTCGAACTTCCATCGTGTTCCCATATCACCTGCGAGAGTAGAGCGATCCCTCGGTTACTGAACAGACAGCCAGAGATTCTCGGGTTATGCAATTGCATAACCGCATTGAGGCATCCGCGCGAAGAATCCGTTGGTGGCGGATTTATGATTCCTCGCCGAGATTCGATCGGTATCACCGACATCACCGATCGGCTACATGGAATGCTCATGAAAGATGCAGAACGCGTCCATTCCCAGGTCGACGGATCCTGAACTTCTGCCCAGAGCAAGCTATGCGATAAATTCGACCAGAGGCTCTGGCATTCCATCCTCGTTAGAGAGTCGATGGTGCTCGACACCTCATGAATATCCATGCAGCATGTTTCTAACTGTTCGATCTCAGAGGTCGCTTGAGAACTCGACTGCGGATCAGATTTTCGCAGCCACTTCCTGCAGGTGCGTATCCGATGTCGACGAAGTTGTTTCGCTGATTTCGAGCCGATACCTCGGCGGATTTTTCGACGATTTCCACGATTGTTGCTTCTGAATGAGTGAGACCTCAAGTTGAAAACTTCGACTCGCTCGTACACTTACCGGTGGGCGGACGAGCCACCGCCCCAAGTTGGAAAGGCTCGATCTATTAACGATTGAGTCATTATATCACTGTAGAAGAGAATACAGAACGCAGGCTGTATCTTTCTTGCGGGAAATATCCGCATAACGACCTGGACGATGATTACGGATCCTGATACCGCTGTCAGCGGCTCGTAGAAGAAACTCAGTTTTTCCTTGATTCTCTTTCAGTCGATCGTAGTTTGTGCGAATTGTGTGTGTGCGGTGTCTGGTGCGGCAACATGGACAAGGTCTCGAATATTACTCGACCAATCAGAAGTAGTTTTTTTTGAAGAAAAAGAAACACAAGAGTCTAAAGGCTGTTTTGGCCGTTTTTGATTCCAGTCAGGAGCGACCTTGCTCGGCGGGGGAGTTTCTTGTTTTGAACGTTGTCCGACACGCACCTTTCATCATCATCATGGCAAAAGAGCCGCCCGAATGTCGGTGTTCGCGCTATAGCTTCGACTGCTAGTGATTCTGGGCAGGACTCTAAGTTGAGCCCTTGAGCTTTCCCGGAAGAACTTTTGTTTCTTTCGGCATATTTTTGTGCAAGAGTTTTGTGCATTCGCTGCTTGTAAGCAGTCGTCATTGATTTTGATCCCAGTTACTGATACCAGCGGCGAGCCATTGAATTCGCCTCGAACGTTTACATACTCTTGTCTTGACATGCGCTGAATCGATAGCATCAGTCATCTATAATCTGTCGGGAAACGCAGTGTTTCCGATGTATTCTGTCCGTAGCCTTTCCTGACCTGGGGATGTCGGATGTCGGCGCGCGAGGCTCGGCGATCCGAGCGTCGGCGTCGTCGTATCGTACGGGGCGCGAAGAACAAAACCGTCCGCTGGTCTTCGAGCCCGATACAGATCGCAAGGAAGGACCTTGCCATGAATGTATGCGCATTTCCGTTCACGGAATGGAACCTATTGAATTCCGGTTCCTCTTTCCGCCTGTTTGTAGAGCGCCGCGCAGTCCGGTAGAAAGAGGAAGTCAACGGAAAAAGCGTGGATTGAGGTCCGTGGAATGCCGACTCAGGAGTTGTGGGTGAGGCGTTGAGCAGAGGCATTGCGAAGGCCTGGCAGTCGACAGGGTTGGCGATCGGAAGTTTCGGAGGATTACTCTGTCGCGGGGAAAGTAAGGACAGCAAGAGGGAAGGACGCAGTCACGGAGCCAACGAACAAACACATGGGAACAGTATCGACTGTCAGAAATTCCGAAAGCCGGGGCTTCGAATTCGTAGGCGTCCGAGTGACTCGTCAGTCCCACGTAGTTCTGTGCTGGGATCGTCGTCGGGAGGAAATCATTGTACCACAGTTCGACCTCGGAACTATTCCCAGCAGCTTGTTTGTCGGTTCGTTCAAACACTTCTGAAAAGTGCGTCAACAGCTCCAAGGCTCTGGGAAACAACAGCAGCAACAACAGCGCGCGAATCAGTCGGTGCTCGCTCGGTCTGCTCACTCGCATGATCGAGGAGAGAAGCCAGGAGAACGAGCGGTAAAATTCAGAAAGCTACAAAAGAGGTCCGGCTAAGGATCCTGGAACAACTTCATGAATTCTAAACGACGCTTACGATCTGAACGAGTTCCAGAAAGCGGATCGTAAGTCGCTACCCCGTGTAGTAAGGCCAAAGTCAGCTGCTGCTGCTACCGGCGCCGCCGACGAAATGTACCGCGAGTTCGACTGCTTGATGGTATTGCGATTTTTTTCTCCATTCTTTTCCCCTCGATCATCCACCACTGGGAGCAGCAGCTTCTCGGACCGGCTTTCATATACGGCGCATAAATTGCAAATCCCTCTCCCGTGCGACGTCGGAAGTGTCGGAATGAGTTGAAAAGTAAATAACTCACGACTGAAATCTCCCCTAAATTCTTCAGTGATCCGAAGGTGAAAACTTTCTCCGACGACAATGTGCCTTCCTTCGCCCGCCAGCCCGCCGCCCGACCGAGCAAGCGACCGATAATTTCAAATATTTCCTCGTGGCGTCGGATAATGGAATGAAAATGGAAATCCCGCTCTCACCTCCGATCTATCTTCCGACCATTCCACTATTTATCAGACTGACCCGCGAGCATTCCCTTCGGTCCAGAAGTGATGCACCGATAATCGAGACCTTCATCCGAATATCCGGATCTACCCCTGACTTAAAGACAGGCTTTCAGTCACAGAGCTGTAGAATATGTGCGACCTGGGCATCGGGGAATACTTTCAACAATGCTTCTTTCTAGCCCGATGTATGTATGGACATCCGCAATATTTCAATCGAAGCTCCGCGCTCGCAGTCCCTCCAAAGTCTCGGAAGCCGAAGCATGCAAAGCGAAAATGGACTGATTGTTGGAGTCGGCGGGGGCACTCCGATTCTACGGACCTTGATTTGGTCATTTCTATATCGAACCGAAATGCTCGTATCCGTCGGAAATGTCGTCCACGGCTTGAAGAGGCGGAAGGCAGGTATCAATGACCGGTAATGAGCGTTTGAGACTGTAATCAATGATTGGCCCGATGAAGACCTCCATAATGTCGACGGACGCCGAAAGCTAATTGGAAAGTCGTGCGCCAACACAGCCAACCTTGGTTTTCTGAACTTCACACTTCGTCGCTTTCGTTCTACCGTTCATGAATCACGAGCCGAAATAAGATGCGATAGGTACTTCACACTTCACAACCACGACGGAGTGGATTGGTCGTCTAGCTCCTCCAGGGTGCTGCTCATTCACTGTAGATGGAAGATTCTCTCTTCGGATCCCATTCGGAGGGCTTTTTCGAATGCATGGATTCCCTTTTGATTCTTTGTCGGCCGACGCACAGGATACAGCTCGCTTCGCGCGGGAATGAATGTATCTTCGAGCCTCCGGTCTGAAGATATAATTCGAGATGGTCGCCCTCGCAAAAATTCCTCTGTGAGGTGGTCTGGACACTTTCGCGTGGATGGAGCTACTCACGATCGCTGCTGGATGACGGAATTAGGGACCGGAAATATTCGCAGAGCGAGAAAGATCAACTTTTTGATTTCGGAGACGGTCGAGATCCGATCTGCCGAGGATCGTACGACCAACTTGATGGAGACTAACGAATCGTCGATTGGATCGACTTCGGCACCATTATCGACGACAGCGAAGCGGACGGAAGGGCCCTCGATTCACATCATGGCTCCATCGTCAGTCGCTTGCCTTAGCGACTCAAGATGGAGATGCTGTCCGAACTGTCAACATTTGTTCTACGCTCTGTCGTATTCTGTCGACAGGCTGCTGCATTGCATGAGGCGTGAAGTTGAGACAGTATCATTCGTCACCCTCGGTTCTAACGCTGCCGAGCAACAATATGCGGGTGCCCGCTTGTTTGAGCTCCGAAGCTCATCAATGATGGACAGGATGAAGGGGTTGCAGGCTCGGAGCTCACTAAGATGCCCGGTTGGAGAGTTCGTTGCGAGGATATGCATACGTGGAGGCTTATCTGCTCCAAGGAAGCAATTTCATGACACTGCGATGACCCCCGATAACCGACATATTTTGGCGAAAACCGAAGCCAGCGTAAACGTCGCATGCTCATCCGGCGAAACCAGTTTGCCACAATCTTCCAGGCGACATTCGCTTGTTTGACGAGCGGTGGCGAGAACTAAAAAAATCGTACAAAAACTCACATAGGTGAAGAAACAATTCCCCAAATCGTCCTTCGTTCGAACGACTGTCCCGAAAAAGAATAGAGGGAACTCGTTCGGGAAAAAACAAGAAACAATAAAATATGATGGGTTCCGTTCGATGATTCCACGTCAGTGTTTCCGGCTGACTTTTCATTCATTGAATAAGCGGGCTGCTCATTCCGAATGGCAAGATTGGAGAAAAACGGGCGAACTCTTGCGATTGCAATATGAAACCCAGATCGGAACGGTATTCCCGCTTATTGCTTCGAGAATTTGCGCCCTTGAGGAGATTTTCCAAAGGAGCAGCCGTCGGCCAAGCGAGTAAAGCGGTGGGCAGTGAGGCAAGAAAGCCTCACCCTTTCAATCCACCAAAGATTGTCAAGATCGCTTTTCTGGCATACCGCATTCGGCGTCCTTAGACGAAAGCTTGTGCCATCCAACTAAACATGCCATCTATCCAGGAGCATTCGAGCGAATAAGCGAGCGATCGACGAGTGAAAGGGAAATTCCTCCCATTCACCTTTCAACTCTCGCGGCTCACAAAAAGACTGCTTATTATTATCATCATCATCATCGGTATTATCGTTACTATTGTCATCGTACAGCTCCACCCATCAATTCTGCCTGTCGTTATCGGAAAGCACTTTGTACTGTAGAAATTTCGCTCTTTGTTATTTCCGCGAACACTACCTCGGCCATGTGGGGACATATTTCGAAGAAGGGAACGATAAATCGCCCGGCTTGCACGACTCCGGACTTCGGACCATAAGTGTGCTTCCCGACATCGATCTTCAATGGAGCGAATAGTTCAATCTGGACTGGGGAAGTTCTCCGGAGGGTTGGATTCTCGGGGGCGTTAGGGGAAAAAAATCTTCATGAACCTTTCTTGTCCAATGTTATTTACGCTGCTCGTTGCAACACGGAAGTGTTCGTGAACATCCCTCGTATACAGTGCTTATCTGTCCCGAGTTAGGCTCACTGAAGCACCGCGCCGCAAGGAGATACTCGCTGAATACTCCGAGAGAAATCTAATGATCGGGGATCTCCAGGCCCCTTTCGTTGATGGGATCATAAGGGAATCTGGAAGCATTTCCGAATCGGGAACTCCGCTTCCCCGCTCTAGTCAAGCGCATATATAATCGATTGAGAGAGCAGCAGCCACTAGGAAAGCAACGCTCCGCGCACCGAACTCTTCACTCTCAACAGCCTCAGTATTCAATTACATTCGGGCAGGGATTCAAGCTTGGATTAATAGAAGCCCTCCCGGTCAAAAGCACAGGATACTTGATACAAGCCAGATTCAGGATTTTCGAACCTCGTTCAAGCGGAGCTAGCAAAATTACCACTAAAAATATGTTCCATTATAGAGCCACGCTGTTTCGATCCCTCGAAGGGGTCATAGTACGCAATGAGATTCCAGAGCCCTCAGACCTTATACACGGGGAATCCCGATGTATCCGACGCTGGTTAACGATGTTTTTCTCATTCCAGATTCACACACAAATGTCAGAGGATCAATTACGGCAGGTTTTTCACGTGAGATCTTCTGATCAAGGTTAGTGGAATCGATCGAACAGGCGTAATATTGAAACTCTTACCTACCGCTGGATCAATTCATTCGTGAATCAGGTGCGCTCTGGCTTTTGGAAGCCCGGATTTCCTCTGTTTGTCAGGCCGCAGTAGGCCGATCGTATGCTCCTTCCTTTTTCGCTCCAAAGAATGAACTATCTCACTTAGCGTGACTGCTGAAACATTCGGTCAAGCTCAGACTCGGCGGCCGCAGCTCCGACTCCTCGCACATGTCATGATGTTGACGCTGGTGAAGTTACATCCGGGAATCGTCCGCTAGTCGTCGAGCTTTTTCTCTGAATACGTTTTTTCGGCCATGACCATTGGTGTTTGGCCTTCTGTGGCGTGATTTGTGTAATTTCCGTCTTAAAGACTTCTCATATTCGCCTGAACAATATGCTGAGAATGATTGTTTGCTTTCCGAACGAATGCTGCGTCCCCAAACTTCGCGCGTGGTAATCACTACGGCGATGATAACGCATGCCTACGGAAATGATATCATTTTCACCGCAGTAATAACAACATTCTATCCTATGGGTTGGAACCCGAGCCCCGGAATTTCAAACAAGTCGGAAGGGCTGCAGAATGGTGAATTGACAAGAAAGTTTCGAGCGAAAACCGTGTCTGTCAGCCGTCTCATAGGCCACATGTGACATGATGACTTCGAAGCGGGGAAGCCCGCTCGTTAGGCGAACGGCACCGAAACCGGCAAGAAGGCCCTTCCTTCGAGCTCCCCTCGCTGTACCGTGCGACCGAGAACGAGAATTAAAACGAAGCTCGATGGCGATCTACAGAATATGAATTCTTCCAGTTCCCGAATATGAATTGGTCACGATATCGCACAGCGTCCGAAATTCGCCGAGAGTCCGACGCGGGGCCGAAATTCCAGCGGCTGGGCATGATGCCTCTGATGAGGCAGCGAAACGTCAACTGAATCTCTCTCTACAAGCGTTCGGGAAACGGATAAAACTCAATCTCTCGAAAAACGAAGATTTCCAACGGAGAGTCGAGGGCCTGAAAATGTTCACCATGTCGACGACTAGCCGAGGAGGTAAGTCCTAAGTTTTGCGAGTGAGCAGGAACTCCGGAAAACCGATTTTCCAAGCTCGCTCTTGAACGACTCCGTGAGCCTCCCCTATTCGAATTCGTCTTCCCAAGCCTTGTCCGGGAGGATTCTTTATCCTTTCGGCGAGCATACTGACTTGTTCATTGGGCCTATATCATCTCAATAACCTCTTTGAACCGAATCCAGGGGTCGAAATTCGCGCGGCCGACGATTCGAATTCCGAAGAACGTTCTTCGCCTGTCACGCCGTACGTGGACGAAGCCAATAACGCTGCCTTGTTGTTGAGTCGATATCCTGCCGGCGGGTTCCAAGTCGAAGGTGGGTGCGAATGTTTCTTCTGGCTGGCAGTCCGTCAGTCATTGTTTGACGAACTGATAGACGATAAGAGTGACAGGCCAGAGGCCTGGGTCCCGACCCTGATTGTAAAGTAAGCCCGTAATCAAACGTTTCCCAATCCTGATTGCGTCCTAGGAACGGTTGGCCACGACCTAGTGATTGCTCCAGTTCCCGAAGGCCTTCGTAATGAGACCTTTTACGATGAGGAAGAAGGAACAGCCGACGACGAGATGTTCCTCGATGAAGACGATTTCCAGACGACATCGTCTTCGGTCCCCACGTCGCCGAGCAAAAAACCGAAAAAATCGAAGAATCCTAAGAAGTATCTCCCGGGAATGGAGAAGAAACAGAAGCTCAAGAAATACAAATCTTCAAAAGAATCGAAATCTGTCCATTTTGTCTATAAACGAGACCCTCAAGGAGTCCACGACGCGCACAGCGATTTCCGTAAGTGTGTCGAAGAGCCGCCTACCGAGAGAACTGCCCCTCGGGCCGTAGTTCTCGGATAGTCTCATCTGACCCGATTTCTCCTTTCAGTATCTCTAGACACATTAGCCTTATCAAACAATCATACGAGAACTCATCGGATCCGGAAGCGGGCCGCTCCTGACACGGTGTGGCCCGAAGTTCTTCTCATCGTGGACTACGATACGTACGCGTTGCATGGGAGAAGCCACGCCGAAATTAAGCGTTACTTCGTCAGTTTCTGGAACGGCGTCGACCTCCGCTACAGACTCTTGGCGAGTCCTCGGGTCAAAATCAGCTTGGCCGGCATGATCGTCGCCAAAGACCGCGACGCGACTCCTTACCTCGAACGCAATCGTCTTCGGCCGCCCAACGAGGACGCGGTCGATGTCGCCGGGGCTCTCACCGATCTCGGGAAATATCTCTATCGGGAAGATCGGCTGCCCACTTACGACCTGGCAGTTGTCATCACGAAACTCGATATGTGCCGACGCCACTACGAAGGAGGACGATGCAATAGAGGAACCGCCGGTTTCGCCTACGTCGGTGGAGCTTGCGTCGTTAACAAACGACTCGAGAAAGTGAACTCGGTCGCGATCATCGAAGATTCGGGAGGTTTCTCGGGCATCATTGTTGCCGCTCACGAAGTTGGACATTTGTTGGGTTGCGTGCACGACGGCTCCCCGCCACCTTCCTACCTCGGAGGTCCTGGAGCTACCAGCTGTCCCTGGGAAGACGGTTTCATCATGTCAGATCTCCGTCATACCGAGAGAGGATTCCGCTGGTCAACTTGTTCGGTGCAGCAGTTTAAGCATTTCTTATTGTGAGTACATAGTCGAGTCTTTGATCTTTCTCCTCCGCCTCTCCCTCGTGAGCTGACGTTCCCCCCCCCCCTCTCCCGTTCCTACAATCGGGGTTTTCGCAGTGCTGTCGCGAACTCAGTCAGGTTGCGGTCGCTCGCGGCCCCTGGGTCCAATCTGGGCCTCTGCTTTATGATATGGAAGCTATCCGTGAGAGCAGGCTGCCGCCTCTGGAGACATGTTCTCCTGGATCTTCGAGTTTCGGTGGATAAAATAATGTATTTTCTGTTTCAGCGGAGAAACTGCGTCGTGTTTATACAACTATCCTCATGAGAATCAACTGTTGGCGCGAGTGCTGCCAGGCACCATGCTCTCCCTCGACGAACAGTGTCGTAGAGATCGAGGGACGAGCGCGTGCTTCGTACGTACAATCTCTGTCGTGATCATTCCATTCGTAATTCTCTTCGAGAGACGGCAAAGGTCCAATCACGGCCGTTATCTTCGTATTACAGAAAGACTCGAGAGTGTGTGCTCAGCTGTTCTGTTTCGATTCTTCGTCTGGTTATTGCGTATCCTACAGACCTGCGGCGGAGGGCTCCCCGTGTGGCGACGGTCAAGTCTGCAAAAACGGCAAATGTATCCAAGAAATCGAAAACATTATCCCGGATTACTCACAAGTATCAGCCAGCGTGGCTTCTCCAGCAAACAGGTAACAACGTGATGGGATCCGACCAGGATCGGAAATGACTCGAAAGCAATAAATACGAAAGGGAGAGACTCACCATTTTTCTGATTCAGAGTCGAGAGCACCCGATCATCCCGTCGATTGGATTCATCCTTCGAAACATCGTCTACGAAACGAACCAGAGGGAGATCCCGGACGACGACGATTCCAACAACGACAGTGGCAGCCGTGGCGGACCGCCGGATCGACAAGGTAATCATTCCCAGCTGCACAATCCATGCTCGGGGATTTCTGCCCCGGTCGGGCACTCTGCATGATGGAACAGACCTAATAAATCTAATGACTTCTGTTGGAACTGGTCGAAGACTGTAGGACGGTTCAGCAAGACGATCCCCAGCTTATAGCGGAGCTCCGCTCGTCGTACATTCTTATGCACCGGCGATGGATAAAATCCCCCTCAAACTCCGTCGTTAGACATGGTACGGCGTACTAAGCCTCTTCTTCTCCCACAGGTTGACTCCACTGAAGAAACGGAGTGCATAGACGTTGTTGAGAAAATTGCGGATCGCATGACATGCGCTGAGTTCCTAGAACATTTCGGCCAACGATACTGCAGCCACAATTATATCCGAACGAACTGCTGTTACACGAGGTCTCTTATGTGCACTGTGTGAGAGGCTGGACCTCGATTGGTGAAGTTTGCCAAGTGGAGCAAGTATTAGCGAGTGGGCTCCGCATGAGCGAGCAGTCCACTCCGAGATGAAGAAAGTTTGAATTCTCATCGACCATCTTCGACCAGGCTTCGGGATTGTCTCCAGGCCGTGCCATGCGCTTTTTGAAATCAGGCGACGAACGCTTGTACATTTCGGTCCCGATAGTTTTTCTTCATCTTCCTCTTGCTATTCTTCTCCCCGAATGAATGTAGAGAGAGGAATCACGTCCCGCGAGAGGAACACCTCAATCGGGATGTGATGACCGACATATAGTTCAGTCGAGTTCAGACAGAGAGTGAATTATTTTCTAGGATATTCCCTCTTCGCGCGCTCTTCCCTACTTTTCCCAACCCTGATCCTGCCTGTCGGATTCTTGCCCTAGTTGTAAATATTACACCGAAATCTTCGACGAAACGATTTTAGCGATGAGAAGATCGTGGCATTTTATTTATTTCACCCTGCTGCAAACAAAATCTATTTGAACGGTTAGATTACTCGAAATTTGCATCGACTGCCAGCGGTCTTGAGCCAGCTCAGGTTGCGCATACTGTACAAACTCTTCAAAGAAAAATGGCCAATCCGCTTGTGGGGTAGTACTTGGCCTAAGGCATCATCAATACCGCAACAATATCACTGAGTTTCATTTTCGGTTCCGCACTCCCTAGAAATGGAAAACTTGGATCATCCGGGCCCGCGACTTCAAGTTGTCGTTTGTGATCCGGTGGCGGTGGCATCATGACCGCGTGTGAACGAAGCCATAACACCGCCGATGTTTTCGCGGAAAGCAAGATCGATTTCCGTCGATAACAAACGACGATTCAAAGCTCACTGTTCTTATGTCCAGAGCACTTGCTGAAATTGTTGGTCATGATCGAACAGTTCCGTTCTCTGTGATTAAATTCTCCAAGTCTTGAAGTCTCCTCAGGCAACATGAATAGCACGGAAGGATCACGTGCTCGTGGATTTCAATAAACATATGTTATTATCCAACGATGGCGGGTGTATTCTCAATGAATTGGTATGCGGCAAGCTCTACAGAAACTCGTATATAGGTGAAATTTTCTAATTCTCTCGAGGGACTTGGTCGAACTCCACGAGACCGAAGGCTCGGGAAGATGGCGCGCCCCGCTGAGGCCCGAGTTCCAGCGTGGAGGACGAAAAACTCCCAGAGGGGGTCTGACCCTTTCGCGTAAGTCCCTGAGCTAGCCTCCCGTCGGGGTATCGCAAGGACTTCATTCAAAATCTCGCTGCCCCAATATACGTATCGTAGGCCAGAAGAACTAAGCCAGGTAGATCCGGCAAGAGCTCTTCGGAAGCCTGGAAGAGCCGTTGGCTTCACGCTAGATATGAGCTGAGTTTCCCCTTCCGCTGGTTTTCTTGCATTCGTTCGCTATGATCGACATCCGGGGCTTCGGCAGAGAATCAGCCTGCTGACCTCGAACTTTCGCGTAGCTGCCATGATCGGGAGTACTTCCGCGGAACTCCTGATGGAAATGAAGAACCTCCGAGAAGAAATAGTTTGTATATCCTGCTTTCTAATAGTAAGAAGTCATTTCCTGCGAATATGTGCCTCTTTATCCGGGGATACGGGAAAACCGCCTCCGAAGAATCGGTCGTTCAATTGGGAGTTTGTGGCCCTTCGGTCAACGCTCGAGCTGTGGTCTCTGAGGGGACATCATCGTAGGAAGCTGCAGGGCGAACTCCATTCTTCGTGAGATTTGGAAGTCCCTTCCCACCTCATAGTGAAAAGACACGTCTCGAAACATGTGGTTCGAGACACAAGGTGTGAGATATCGAGACTTCGACAATATTTCCTCGATTTCCGAATTCAGAAGCGACCATTCCGATGAACACATGTATGTCTCGCGTCGGCGAGACCCCCTAAGGTTGTCCCGAAAGGATCGTGCATAGAGTATCAAACGATCCCTCAAGACAGGTCGCTGAACACTCACGGGAGCTTACCGGCTTGAGCCGCCGCTGCTCCCTTACAGGAGCGACGCCGAAACACGTTGTTGAGTCTGTCCGGGAGTCGAGCTCGAATACATCCGCCACTCGAATGGGTTTTGTCTGCAGGATAAAAATTTGACTCGAGTCGGGGGAATTCCTGTCGATGCCGTGAGATATCAAGTCTCGAATTGCGCCGTTCGATACCGCAGCCGAATCTAGCTCGCTCTCGCTGCATCGACGGCAAGCATCATATGAGGTATATTCACAAGTTTGATGAAACTCGAATTTCCATCGAGCTGTTCATTTTGTTGTGGTACTTTGCCGCTTAAGGTCGAAGACTCCATGTCCAGAAGGGGACGACGATTTTCGAAGCATTGTGGGAGAACAGAATAGAATCGCTCAGGAACCCCAGATTCGAAGATACAATTATTACATCGAGCCGCGAGAAAATAAATTGGGCAAAAGGCGAGAAGCCGTCGGAGTCTAGCGAGCTCATAGAGCGACGAGCCAGCCATCTTCGAGGGGGCGGCCTTAGTCTGTTCGTGGAAAAATTGCGTCATCGTAAAACACAGGCCGGTCGCTACCGTCCAACAGTCTAGCTCGAGCAAACACTCATGCACTCCCTTCCTCGAGAGGCCGAGGCTCGGGCCGATGGCGTGGAAGTTTTCTCTGGATGCCGCATCCTTCGATCGAGTATACCAGAATTTCCAGCTCCATTCGCATGTTCGCCCTGATTCTTCTTCATGCTCACCCAGCTCAACTGCAAACGCTTGGAACGAACTGTGGATGTCTCTGCAGCGCTGGGATTATCCTGCTATCGGAGATATGCTCGAGACCGATATCGGTCTCATCTGCTCCGGAAGCTCTACATCGTAGCCCTTCCCGAACCCTCGACCGATGCGGCATTTTCTAATGCCGGAATCTACTGTGAGCCACCTTGCTAGGCGCGATCTCGAGACTAGTCTACCGGCTGTTTGCAGGCGCTGCCAAAGTGAGCACGTGCATTGAAAGCCGAACGGCAGCGAGCGAAGTGTCTTACCAACAATGACATCATGGTAGCGCCGCCTATCCCTCCTCGCCCATAATACGGGCAGAGCTGCGAAGGCCGGTCAAAACAAAGCTACCTCAAAGGCTTCCACCCCACTCTCAGCGTTTCACGTTGTCGGAGATGGATGGTGCTTTCCTGTATTTCGATACTCAGTGTCCCTCTTCCAATTACCCTCAGTACTACCAGCACTACGAGAACGGTTCTGCGTATTGCGAGCAGTCTTGGAGCAGCTCTTCTTCAGGACAGAGTGTCGATACCACCAATGAGTACGCCGCTTTCGAGCCCCAGTTCCACCCCGAACCTCCACGGCCGGAATCGAGCCACGAAAGTTGCTCCTCCGCATCTCCGCCCCTCCCAGCCAATGGGAAGAAGCCGACGAAGAAACAGCGCGAGCAAGAGATGGAGCTCGAAGAGAAGTGTCTGGAATTGGAGATCAGAAAACTTCGTCGCCTGCAAACTCGATACGAGCAGTATCTCTCGTGCATCCAGAAGCGGGTCAATGATCTGTTACTCGCTCGCAGAATGTGAGTCGAGAAGAAAGTGAGCCGCGGGATGATTTGTACATCGCTGTATATACATATATGAACGCCAAATAAATTTATATACAAATTCGAAGGCTCGGGGAACCTTTCTCTAAATGGAACTTCTCTCGGAAGAGCCAGCTGCCTTGACATGAATTTCGAAATTGCGCCTTCTTGTGTCCCGATGTTAGATGCCTGAAGCCTGATGATGATTGTGTGAGACCTCGATCCAGAGTCCCCTCCATGGATGTATCGAGAGAATTGTCCCGAGGAAGCCCCAAGCCTGAGTCTTCACCGCTGGTTTGTTTTTCTCTGTACCTGTTTTCTCCACATCTTCCCCTCCGCGGGCGATGTCATATGACATAACGATAATGATGTATCTTGGCCAAATCCTGGTCTATGGACGAGTAGCGTACTCTTCACCGCTGCGTCCTGTCGAATGGATTAGATCTGTCGATAAATTAGATCTGTCGTCAATGCGTGAAGGGAGATCCACAACACTCCAATCTATCGCACCAAATCAAGCAATTAATCGTGTTGGAAGTTTTTCCCCCTTTCAGCGTTCGGAAATCGAAGCGACTCGCTTTGATGCTTGAAGGATGATTCTTCTGGCAGGAGACCTCGGTCTAGAAGATACATTTTCGAAAAGAAGCAACGGAGTGCCAGCACTTGCCGGCACCAACTGTCTCCAGGAAATCCGAGGGTGTCCCCCGTCGGACACAAGAAATCATCAAGGAAGATTGCCGTCAACATTTTTTCTCGACAAACGTTTCAGACCACCTTGCCGTCATGATCTCCCCGTCGATGATGAGTTCCTGATTCGTGAGAGCTGACCGAGAAGGAACGGAGACCATGAGGCAAGATGCGTGAGTCAAGGGAGACATCTCCCACCGTGTTTTCGGCTTGCGATCTATGTACACCTCTCCAGAGCCGATGCGGATATGACGGTGAATTTTCTCGCGCTCACCACCATCTCCGAGGTGACTTCAAATGACGTACCCTAGGAGTTCTTCGCTTGGCCTGCTGCCGGCACTGTCGCTAACACCGATCGCCCAGGTCTTGAAGCGGAGTGTTGGATGGGATTACCAGAACGAACCAGAGGAGTCTATCTGAGGTATTCCGTCGATCGCTAAATGCCGCCACCCGCTCTTCATTTCCCCTCGATCAGACATCATGTGAGGAAAGGGTACAGCTGGGTAAGGGGGCGTTTTCGGCCACGACTCCGATTTTCGAAATGGATTGCGTGGCGTAATGTCCCACTCTTTAGGAGCATATTGACGCACTCAGATCATCTCAATCGCTTTTCGAATCCGAATGGTATGCGAATGAAAAATTAGAGTGTGTTCGGACACCTGAAAACACCTGAAATCTTTGAACGGTCATTGCGCGAGAACGGAATAAGCTAGAGACTCGCGCTTGGTGGCGTTCGAAAGCTGGGAACAAGAGCTACAAAACCATGTCCCAATCACCGTCCTGAGATATTTTCTCCATGAGATACAGATCGATTTTCGTCTG
>NW_003805161.1:0-14971 GCF_000255335.2 Galendromus occidentalis | reverse complement strand
CCGCAAACACACCTCTCTAACCCGCGATCCGCATTTTCGACCGTATCTGCTGTCACCGGCTCTCAGAGTGGAAGCCGTCTCTGTTTCTTCTGCAAGCAGCCAAACCATCGACCGTCGAGATGCACCGCAAAACTCGAGCCCAAGGATCGACTTCAGATTCTCGACAAGTTGAGACGATGCCATCGATGCTTTCGTTTCCGTCATGACGACAAGACCAGATGCAAGGGACCCCGAGAAGATTGTACGAAATGCAAGTCGAGCGATCACTATTCGGTCATGCACTGCGAAGACTTGAAGTCCACGGTTTCTGTAGTGTCGACCACCGACGACGAGCGATCGATCCCTGCCGTTCTCCTCCACACGGCAAGCGCTTTCGTCGTCCACGGCTCTCAACGCATTCCAGTCCGACTCTTTCTGGACAGTGGCAGCGCTCTCACTTTCGTTTCGCCGAGACTCATGCATCTCCTTCCCGACTTCAAGCCAATATCTTCGGCTCGACTTGGCCTCACCACGTTTACCTCCAATCACGACCTCGTCTCGAAGCAGTTTAGGTTGACCATTCAGAGCACTCACGACTCGGCACGGGTGGACGTCAACGCATACGAGTACGACTTCATGGTTGATCCGTCGCCTCGGTGCTCCGAAAAAGATCGCAAGATCATCGATGGCTTCGCGGCGACCCACCGTCTGGCTGACTCCGCGCTCGCTACGAACACAGCCGGGCCATCGGTCTCGTTGTTGATAGGGAGGGATCAATTCTTCAAGATCGCTCATGTCGGCATCGAGCAGACTCTCGAGGGGGAGCTGGTCGCCCGCGGATCTATACTCGGATGGATAATCGGTGGAACAGCCGAAAGGGCGATCGAGCCGCGGCTGGAGCTGCTGCAGGCCAACGTCCACTGTTGTGTGGCGAGCATTTCGCGCAACGCCGAGGAGCTCGAGAGACTATGGAGTCTCGAGGCAATCGGCATCGAGAAGGAAGATGCTTCTCCTCTGAGCTCCGACGAGCTAAGCGCGACTCGTCAGTTCAAGGACAGCCTGAAGTATGAGAACTCACGATATACGGTCAGCATGCCTCGCAGACCGGGCGTCGAAGAGCTCCGCGACAACCTCGAGCAGGCTCTTGATCGTCTAAACAGCAAGCTGAGGGGGCTCCGCAGCCACCCGGTCACCTACAGCAGGTATCACCAGGAGGTCATGTCATTCGTGGAGCAGGGACACGCGGAGGAAGTCGGAAAGTTTTCGGCCGAGGTCTACCGGCAGGACTCTTCGCTACGCCAAGGCTCCTACTTTATGCCTCACCACAACGTCGTTACCGCTTCGGATAAGGGAGAGAAATGGCGAATTGTATTCGACTGCTCCTCCTCAGCGCGTGGCTGCAGATCTCTCAACTCATATCTGCTCCCTGGCCCCAACCTCAACCCGGACATCGTGGGAGTTCTCTTGAACTTTCGTCTCCACGCTGTCGCGGTTTCCGCGGACATAGCTCGAGCGTATCTCTGCATAAACGTGAGCGAGTCTGATAGGCAATTGTTTCGCTTTCTGTGGCAGGGACCCGAGGACACTCAACCCCGCTGCTACCAGATGAAAAAGGTCACCTGGGGAGCTACCCCTAGTGGCTTCCTTCTTGCCGCCACGCTTCGCGAGCACTTTTTACGTGTCGATCCCGAGTCCACCATGCGCTTGGGGGAATCGTTCTATCACGACGACCTTCTGAGAAGTTTCCCATCGGTTGCTGACGCGAGGATCTTCGCCGACACGATCCAAGACAATCTGCGTTCTGCCGGCATGGAACTTGCGAAATGGAAGACGAATTCCCGCCCACTCGCGGAGCACCTCACTCGTCGAGGGGTTCCGGAAGCTGCGTTGAATCTGGATGCGGGAAAACTCCTCAAAGTTTTGGGAATTTCCTGGCATCCAACGGAAGACTCTTTCCAGTTCGCTCTCGACCATGTCGTGGATCGGGCAAGGGCTACGAGGATTCGAACCAAACGGTCCGTGTTGAGGCTGGTTGCCTCCATCTACGACCCTCTGGGCTGGCTCGCACCATTCCTCATTCGTGGAAAGCTCCTTCTCAGGGCGCTCTGGGCCGCCGATCTCAAATGGGACGATCCTCTCAGCGGCAACTTGACTTCAGATGCGCAGACCTGGACAGAAGAGGTCCCGGCTCTTTCGAAGGTTCGCATCCCACGTTGCATTGGCGTTCGCGGCGTTCCTCCCACCGGTCGTCATCTCCATCTGTTCGGGGATGCGTCACCAATCGCCTACTCTGCTGTGGCCTACATGCAGACCCTTTTCGCGGATGGAACGTGCAAGACTTCAATCATCATGTCCAAGACTCGTGTCGCTCCGCGGCAGCCGCTGAGCCTCCCTCGCCTCGAGCTCATGGCCGCTCTCCTCACAGTTCGATTGCGAAACTACATCGTTGACCAGCTCATGGTTCCGGTTGATCGAGTGACGTTCTACACCGATTCCATGGTAACCTATTATTGGTGTACTGCGTCATCAGCCGGTCGTTGGAAAACCTTCGTGAACAATCGAGTGTCCGAGATCCAGGCTTCATCGACGGCTGATCAATGGCATCATGTCCCCGGTTCGCTCAACATAGCTGATCTTGCCACGAGGGGTGTCTCGGCTGGAGAACTCAGCAGAAACACCACTTGGTGGCGCGGGCCGGAATGGCTGTCTCTCCCGGAGACTGAAAGACCCATTTCGCAACCAGGCCAAGACGACACGCCATCCCTTTCGGCGGTCGACAACGAATTGCGGATGACCAGCGCCGCGATCACCGTACGTCCGGATTGCCAATGCTTGGTCGACATCAAGCGCTACAGCACGCTGGGAGCGGTTGTCCGAACGACCGAGATGATCTTCAGGTCTATACGACGTATGCGCAAACTGCCGCCCATCACCGCATCCTGCTCGCGTCAACAGGCTCTCAACCATCTCATCAAATGGACTCAGCGACAACACTTCCCGCGAGAACTCGAGGCAGCATCGGCCGACGACTTCCCCGCTCGGAACTCCAAGGTGGCTGGTCTCAAGTTGTTCATCGATCAAGACGGTCTTCTCCGCGCGAGGACCCGACTCTACGCCAGCCCGCATTTCACCGACGACGAAAAGACACCCATCGTGATCCCCGGAGAATCACATCTCGCATCCTTGCTCATAGTCGACGAGCACAGGGTCAACGCACATCTGGGTGTATCCACGATCCTCGCAGCATTGCGGCGTCGTTACTGGATAACACGCGGCCGCCAGCGCATCAAGTCGATTCTGGGGAAATGCGTGATTTGTCGCAAACAACACGGTCCGACGCAAAAGGTTATCGAGGCGCCTCTCCCGGAGTCACGTCTGAGTCCTGTCGTGCCCTTCCAGACGAGCGGTCTGGATTTCTGTGGTCCATTCCTCACCCGGCTCGGCTCGGATACTCAGAAGAATTACATCGCTCTCTTCACGTGCTCCACCGTTCGTGCAGTGCACTTAGAGCTCGTGCCCTCGATGACAACCGCGCAAACCCATCTCGCTATCCGCAGGTTCCTGAGTTTGTATCCCGAATGCTCCGCTCTGGTCTCGGACAACGCACGCTCCTTCGTCAAGGCAGCCGCTGATATCAAGCGCCTTTTCAATTCGAAGAGACACCCGGACATACGCGAGCTCCTGTCGAAGCACGGACTGGAATGGAGGTTCATCTGCCCGCGCGCTCCATGGCACGGGGGATTTTGGGAGCGGATGGTTGGGACCGTCAAGGGCGCTTTGAAGCGAACGCTAGGGGAGAAGTTTACTCACGTTCGAGGAACTTCGAACGATAATCGCTGAGATCGCCGCCACCGTGAACAACCGTCCGCTCACCTACGTCTCAGGAGATCCCGACGAGCCGACGCCACTGACTCCCTCGCACTTCCTGAGAGGCGCTCCCCTCCGACCGCCGCTTTGCTCGATCACCCCGCTCGACGAGATGAACAAAAATCGCCTGCGCTCCGATCTCCTCAACCGCACCACGTACTACAGAGCGCTCGCGACGCGTTGGCGTCGCGAGTATATTACTCAACTCCGGAGCATCAGCGAAACAGAGCGCGGCGGAAAGCCCGTCATAAGCGTCGGTGACGTCTGTCTTTTGGAGGAAGACAACCGGCCACGGATCGGCTGGCAGCTCGTCAGAGTCCTAGAGCAGAACATCGGCCGCGACGGAGTCGTCAGAACGTACACGGTCAAATTCGCCAACGGCTACGTGACGCGTCGAGCAGCAAGACTGCTCGTTCCCCTAGAAGTCGCATAACGCACATCAGCATACCAAGAGAAAGAAGGCGCAAGCTGACTCCCTTCAGAACTCAGCTTGGGTGGACTGTAAATTATATCGAAAGTTATCTTGTGAGAATTCCAGTCATGTAAATAATCGCGGTCGAATTTCAACGCTCCATTTGCCCTCTCCCTGTCGAACCGCTTGGAGAGCTGTCACAACAATAAATCAGTCGTGCAGAGTTTGTGAGGACGACGTATCGAGTCCTCAGTTTCCTCTCGAAAATGATGCGAACGCCGCCAAAGTCAGGTATTCAATTGTGAAGAAATCTCAAGGGTATTTGGCGGGCTTGCTGTCTTGGACAAATTTTCCATGAATTTGCGATAGTATGAGCACAATCCGAGGAAACTTCTTACCGCCTTTTGATTCGTCGGGGTCGGGATTTCTCGTCTCTCCCCTTCCAGCAGCGATTTTTCGATCGCGTTTTCGATTTCCTCTTCGGCGTGGTGGCTCGGCGAGATCTTCCTCTCCAAATGTGTTTCGAGGTTTTGTGTCGAGTCTCCTCCGAGAGCTGCGATTGTGAATTCTTCTTGGAGCGGCGACGCTCCGGCGATGAACATCCCTCTCGGAAGAACCACCCGAGCTGTCGAATGGTTTTCGATTACAGTTGTCGTTTTGCCGGGGCGGATATCCACGACTGCTGGTGGTGACCGGAGATTCTTCTTTTCTCCGAGCGCTGGAACTGGTTTGATGAGAAAGGTTTTGCCGTAGGAACTAAGGCCGATTGATATGTCTAGCTCTTGTACTATAATTCTAGTTTCTCCTGCCGCAATAACTACCCTTGTCGTTGTTCAGAGCCTGGCTCTAAGCTCCGATGTTCCGCCCTATCTCATGCCCGCTCTCGCTGCCTGTGGGCCCTGCGCGTTGTCATCCTTGCTCAGTTCGCAAACCGACACCTTTCGAACGTGGTTTATGACTTGGGGTTCTCTTTCGTTAGTTCCTATCTCTCTCACTCAGTGATCAGGCATATTTTGGAAGCTGACGGTGTCCCGTTTGAGATCTATGAGAGCGCCGTGTTGTTTCCAGAAGTCTAGACCCAGTATGATTCCGTTGCTTGAATTGTCAATGACTACTACTTCGCACGGGATCCAAGTTTTATTTTCATCGAAGGATATTCGCAGGGCGCAATGGCCACGTATCGGCACTCTTGAGTTGTCCGCTACCCTGACGAATTTTTGGATGCTAGGCTGAATTTAACGAATTTTTTGGCGAGATCGGGATGTATGGGTGAGACATCGGCGCCCAGATCCACTAATGCTAGAGCCTGTTCGTCACTACCTAAATACACTTGTATGCGGTTCCCGTGAATGCGGTGGGCGGCGATGAAGTCTTCGCGGATTTCTTCTAGCGGCCGTAGGAGTTTCCCGACTGCTGGAGCCTCGCTCGGGTCCTCGGCTTGAGCTCCAATCTGCGCCTGCAATGCTTGAGCCGGAGATCTGCCTCTTTGTGCGTAGCTTGCTGGAGCCGGTGATCTGCTTCTATGCTGGAACTGAGGGTGACGGTCGAGACTGCTGGAGCGCGATTTATCTCTTCTATCTATCGGGTTTCTCTCTCGATGAACTGCGGGATCTCCCGAAGCGAACTTCTTCGTACTCATTTCTACTGGATCCCCCGATTCTGTTGATTGCTAGATCCGATGGCTGTGACTTCCTCTCGTGTAGATGCGGGATCGTCTTGTCCATCCATGTGAGGTGAGCCCGCAGCTCACTGATGGTCGTCGGTCTGACAGAGAGAAGCGCGTAAGCTTCCCCCGACCGAAGTGTCTGGAGACGCCTTTCGATGACCCGCTCCTCGCTCATTTCTGGGTCGAAGTCGTAACACAATTTCATTGTGTACTCCAACTGCGGAGTGAGTCGTTGGTCTTTGTCTCTCGTGAGCGTCTCCAGTTTTCTGGGCGCCTCATGTCGTTTGGCCGCGAGAACTACAAAGCGGCTCTTGAAGCGAGCCTCGAACGTGGCCCACGACACGAGTGGGGCTCGCAAAACACCGGTATTAAAAATACCGGTATGATACCGATAAATACCGATAATGGCCAGAATACCGGTACAACACCGGTATTCCGATAATGGCCAAGATACCGGTACAATACCGGTACGATACCGGTATTTCTCACCGATCGTACCGATACCGTCCATGATATCGGTGGAATGTCGGTATTCTCCATACCGCTAGTTACTAGTGAGGACTCGACTGGAACGACAAATCAAATCTATCAAGTACTGTTGTAGATTATCGAAAATACCTTTATTTGCAAGGAATACCGCTACATCTGACTCAGGCGAAACATTGGGGGCTGGTTTTCCGAATCTCGGATCTCCGCACCTGATTTCCCCCTTATCTAATCACCATGATTTCTCTTAGAAGGAAGAACACTAGATTAGAGCATGAATAAGTGCTTTTCAATGACGGTCATCATGGTTCGTAATCGGAGGATTCATAAACTAACATCGACAGTCGTAGCTCGCTAGGTTGGCTCTCAAGAAAACTAAGGCATCGAGAGTATGCGGTGCAAGCGAGTTTCGAGTCTTCGAGCAGACGTAATTCATCGTGCTAAAATCTCTCTCTGGCTGGACAGAAGTTGGTGCCACTGTCAGAAGTTTCCGCAGGCAGCAACCCAACAACTGTGCATGCCCTTGAGACGCTTCATGAATTCTCATTTCATGTCGTATTTTGTTCATCGTGGGCTCCGTGTTATAACACGCTTGGTTTCGAACGAGAAGGGGTTCGGAGAATATAGTGTCGAATGAAAGCCCAGCTCCACTTGATGTTCGGGGCTCGTTCTCTTCTTCCGGGCTTTCGAACTCGAAAGCGTTTTTGATATGTGAGAAGCTCTCCTGCTCTCTCTCTAGGCTACTGACCACAGAGTAGTCGGAGGACTATGTGACGACAACCACGGCTCTTTTATTCAGCGGGCTCCCTGACACAATGTGTCATCGACAGCTGCTAGTCCCTGAATGATGCCTCTCTATTTCTATTCTCCGTCGTCTGCTACCTAAGCGCCCTCTACACTCAAGAGATGACCCTACTCTCACTCGATTCATAACGCGCGAACACACACATTGTTACATTCGGCCACGCTATCTGTGCTTTCCTCCTGGGAAGCTGACACTGAATTCGCTAAATATCCATCTAACTAACAAAAAAACAGTCCGCTCGGGTGGGTGGTCGGCAGCCCCAGATATCTGTGGGGAACACTCCGCTGGTCCACTAAGAGAGTACACGAGGGGGTATCCTTAGCTCCGAGAGCGGGTGGCCTGCACTAATTATGGGAACTGGTTCCCGAGGAAATTGACTGATGACGGGCCGGGGAGACTTGCTCGTCCAAAACCCGTGGTTGCCGTCACAGATGGTTCGAGTCCGATAAGTGTGGTTATCGTGGCCTCGGTTCGAGATTCTTATCACTATCGCGTTGTCGCGATCATACGCCAAATCGAATCGCTCCAAGATGGCGACTGTTGTATGTTGACGATCGAGAGTGACTTTTGTTACAGATCGCGGTCGATCTGTGTTGACGATAAATTGACACAAGAGAAAACACGATTTCTTGGGGAAAAACGCTGATTCTCCCTCACTGCCCAACGCGCCGGATCGCGATCGATCCGCTAGCGGCTGCAGGTGAAGGTGTGTGTTCTCGCTGATGTCTCCTCAACGCGCGGTAGAGAGCGGGGAGAGGAGACGTTGCGAGGAGGAAAGGTGCAAGGGAGAACCGCGCACTTTAATTGAATCACCGAAGGGTCTCTTCCTCGAGACGCCTTTCGTAACAACTTTTGATGCGGACGCTTCGCGTGAAGCGTGAACGTCCGTCCTCGATCTCCACGCCCATTCTTCGAGCTTCAGTGCAGGCCGCCGCGCGGAGTATTTATTTGTTGAATCTGACGGATATTTATCCATTTAAATCATAAGGATGATATAGATTACAGCAGCAACAAGTTCCCGCTCCTAATGAGCCGAGCTTTACTATATAACATGATTACGTAACTACTCTCTAGCCTCGGCGGATGGTGAGTGTTTGAATTGTGTGTGCCGTGTTGTTGTACGAATTACTGATCGCAACGGAGCTCCCGAGGAGTCCGTTCGTGACACTCCCCCCCTGGATTTTCGAAGGAAATCTTAAAGTGTTCTCAAATTACGAGCTGCGCTGGCGGCCGATGTTCTCTCGCGTCTTCCGTAGCCCTTCCCTTGAATCCACTGCTTCGACGTCTCCGTTTCTAACGGTCTGAGCCACTTGTGCTCTACCGTCCGACGAGTGCGTACTTAGTTCTTCATTGTTTCGAACACCGCACATGGAACCCGAAAACTGGTCCCCGAGGCGGGGGGGAACCCCCGACACGTCACCGTTCGGAATTTTCCAGCGTGACCTCCTGTGCTCGGAGCCCGTGCTCGGCCTTTACAATTACGTCGATTCCCGCGCCATATGCCTGGTCGCGTGGAGTGAATTTTCTCCCGCGGAGCGTGCTCTCTACAAGCGTGCGTCGGTCGCGGCTCGCCGAGCGGTTCGAACGGGCGCCCGACCCTCGGGCGTTGCCGGAGCTGCCGAGGAAGCTGAGGTGAGCTATGGTCCGAGTTTGTTGTACTGGTTTTATTTTGTGTGCCGGTTGCACACTCATGTTCTGTTTCACTCTTCGTTAGATTCGTGGTCCCGTATCCGTGGGCCTTCGCAGAATACCTCCGGCGTATACAGGAGGCGTCGGCCGCTCGGGAGGCCGATCCCCAGGCGCTCGGCGCTACGATCCAGGCCCCCGGCGTCCAGGAGTCCCTGCGGCTTAAGGGGGGCCCGGCCGAGCCCACCGAAGAACTGATGGTGCCGGTGCGTCGGACCTACGACGCCATGAAAGCATCATTACGGCCCGGCCAACCCCTTCCCGACTACGTCGACGTTCGCCGCCGAGTCTTCGAGCGGTTCGGAATCGCACCGGAGGAAACTTCGGAGTCGAGCAGTCCCTCGACGTGGGAGATGGACAGCGCCACTGAGAGCGGAGGACAGGTTGAACGCGCTTGGTGCTTTGTCGAGACCTGTCGGCCGTGGTTGCTAGAAATCCGCGACAAGAAAGTCGCCCGGCGACAAGAAATACGAGGAGACAGGGCCGCTCGGCGCCGCGCGCGTCGTGAAGAGCGCACTGCGCGTTGGCACGCCCGGCGTCGCGGGCCCCCCAGTTGGGCCGCGGCTCCCCAGACCGGCCCGGCCGATCGTGTCCCCGAATAAAGTTGTATTCCAAATAATCTTGATGTATATCATTTTTCGAAACAGCGCCGAGCCCTCCCCGGACTTGGCTTAGTGATCTTGAACTGAGGGTCGGCTATCGGGTTTCTGCCGTGTCCGAGACAATGGGATACAGCTTCTTTATGGGCCTAGTCAGTAGCTGCCCTCTTGCCGTTCGTATTGTGCATGTCCTCGAATTTTCGGCCCGGGAGGATTCCGGAAATAAGACAATTTTGCATAGCGGCCATATCGCCCTGTTTTGGCTGGTGTCTTCCGGCAGACAGATATCCCCGATTTTCAACGCCCGAGCCTGTGATGGTTGCCTGTTGTGAGCCGTGCGAAGTTGCATTAGATACTTGTCGCGTCTCGAAGCGCGAGTCGTACATACTGTACCAATGACCCATACCGGAACACCTTTCTGTTCAATAAATGATGGAGAGCAGTCGTCAGCTCTTCGTTCGCTCGCGGTGATCGCAGCCGGAATGTGGACGGCAGCACGTCCGATGGCAGCTCTCTCAGCCAGCCGCAGTGGAGCTCCGCCATCTTATCAGTAGCGTGCGCGAGACTCCGAAGGCATCGTCAGTCCTTTCGGGTTTCCGTCGAAATTCGCATGATCCGCGAGCGATCGACCGAGAGACGATCTCATCAATAGCATCGTCAGTGTTTTCCGTCCTCCGGTCGTTCCGGCTCGTGACATTTGGTGTCAGAAGTTACTTCAGAAGAACTTGCGCGTTGGAACCAGTTCAGCAGGCCACGCCGTCAGCTAGTGATCGAATCGATTCGTCATATCGACCATGAGCAACGAAGAAAAACCGAAACACATCGCCATTCCGGAGATGGAGGAACCCGACGAAGATCCGGGAAATTCCCAAGCCGAAATAGATGCCCATCAATGCGGTAGCTCGAGGGCTTCAGCTACACCTGGCGCCTCGAGAGTACATTGGAAAACTAGGCAAAAGTACGAGAAAATCCTCGAAGATCAGATTGCCAGACGTACTCTGGTTAGGAATAGTTTGGAAGATCGGGTCGACAGGATAAAACTGTTGTGCGAGAACCCCCCGGAAAACATTCGCCGTCACGCGAAACTCCACGCAGCAATGCTGGAGCGTTCCGAGTCAGAGCTGCGAACACTCGACACAGAAATTGCGGACCTGATGCGAAAACTCAACCCTTCGGATTTGGTGGAGGATTACGATCGGGTGATTTTCTTTGAAGAAATGGTGATCGGCGCCCAAAGCGATCTCGAAGACTTGCAGAAAGCCTCACTGGCGGATCGTAGTGAACATTCCGTTGGCGGTGCGAGCGCCGATGACCAATGCATCCAGCCGGATGCGGATGATCAGAGAGCTTCGACTCCCCAGATGGATCCCGGTGACCAGCGAGGCCCGGAGACAAATGTGTCAAGCCTCCCGATGATAGTGAAGGTGGTTCAGGAGAAATCCCCGCGTACGCCGAAGTTCAATGGGAATTTCAAACAATTCCGTGAATGGTCCCAGCTCTTCGAATCGTACGTGAACAGCAAAGACATACCCGTGATTCAGAAGTTCGCAAAGCTGAAAGAAAGCCTCATCGGCCCAGCGAGACAGGAAATAGCGCATATAAGTTTCTGTGAGAGCCAATACGAGATTGCCTTGAAGAGGATTCACGACGTTTACGGTGACGAACAAGATGCCGAGCAACAACATGTGAAGGAGATTAGCGGACTATTCAACGCCAAGGATCTCCATCGCCCAGATAAGTTGAGACATTTTCACTCGACTCTCTCTCAAAACGTTCTAGCCCTCGTGGCTCTCGGGAAAAGGATCGACGGGCTCTCCACATTCCTCGTACACAACCTAATTCGAGTACTCCCGCGTTCACTACAACTTCAGTTTCTTGACATTTACGAGGATTTACGGGAAAGCGGTGACTCCCGCTGTGAGTTGGAGGTACTGATAGATTTTCTGGAGCGGCAGGTGAAAATCCACCGGAAGATTGCGGACAGCTCGACGAGATACCGGAGTCCAACTCCCTATTCCTCGAATGATTCTCAATCTAACTACAAGCCGGCTCGGTTCGAACATCAGTCGGCCAACTTCAGCTCGACCGTCATAAACACAAGCCGCACCGTCCCCGCGGGACGACACATGTACAGTTGCGTTTTCTGTGAGGCATCCCACCTCAGCAGAAACTGCAAAGCGCCACTTACCCTAGAAGAACGTAAAGAGAAAGTATCGAGTAAGAGGGCGTGTTTCCGTTGCCTACGATTGAATCACTCAGCCGTCAACTGCAAAGCGAACGTTCGGTGTTCGATTTGTTCACACAAACATTACCCTCTCATGTGTCCAAAACAAGACAAAGTCTCGCCGTCAGTCAGTCAGTGTGACGTCACTACCACCATTCTCTCCAGCGTGGACGCGCTCGAAGGCTCGACGCTCCTTCCAACAGGCTTCGTCTGGGCACACTTCGGGAACAGGAAGAAAAAAGTCAGAATCCTTTTGGACACATGCTCCCATAGGTCATATGTGAGCAAGAGAACAATCTCCGACTTAGCCGCGAAGCCGACAGACTCAACGCTTCTGTCCCTCGGCTCCATCGGAGGTAATGTCTCTGATGTCCAACGCTTCCAGATATACGAACTCTCTCTACAGAGCTGCTTTTCTCCGCAAGTCGTGATACCCGTCAGGTGTCTCGAGATAGCCGAAATCTCAAAGTCGGTTCTACCGCTGGTTAAGCAGACCTATGGCTTAACGCCAAGCGCGGATCTCGGCGGAGATGGCGAGGACTTATCCATAGAGATTCTGCTGGGTGCAGATATCTTACCAAAAATCGAGAAAGAGCAGAAAAGACTCCTCGACGGTTTATCAGCTTTCAATACCCAATTCGGTTGGTTCTTCTACGGTGGGGTCGTGAAAGAGTCGGACACACGCCCACCAAGCCTGTGCGCCTTCAGTCTCATCCAGCCATGGAGACCCGAAGAGTCGAGGGTTTCTCCGGTCGAAGAAGAACCATTGACTAAAGATATAGACTTCCTTTGGAATTCTGAAACTCTGGGCATCGAAAGTCCAAACGAAAATCAGAACGAAATAGACGAGCTGGATGAGGAATTGATCAAGCATCACAGAAGAACGACGAGAAAACTAGCGGATGGACGCTTTTCCGTTTCTCTCCCTTTTCGCAACAATCTCGAAACGCTAGGGGATAACGAATCGCTCACGAGATCTAGATTGATCAGACTGTTAAACAGTCTCGCGAACGATCAAGACACGATCGGAACCATCGATAAGGAAATATCGGAATACATCAGCAATGGCTACGCGGAGCCGGCTCCGCCACGAATTGATGGGGAGCCGGCACATTATCTGCCGATCCAGGCGATCGTTAAGTCTTCCCCCGAATACCCGACAGGGAAGAAGTCAAGAATCGTTAAAGACGCATCTGCAAGATCAGCGGACAGGGCATCATTGAACGATGTCCTCCATCAGGGACCCAGTTTGCTTCCCGATATACTCAAAGTACTGATACACGTTAGACGCTTCAAATACGCTGTAGCGGCGGATGTGGAGAAAGCATTCCTCCAAATCAAAGTAAACCCCGACCATCGGACATTTCTCCGTTTTCTGTGGCCCCTCGGAATCTCCACAAACCCGAGGGCTCGATGGCAAGAATTCTGGAACACATCTCTGGACTTCGGTTTGGTTTGCTCCCCTTTCTTGTTCTGCCAAACTATCAAACTGCTCCTGGAGTCACAAGCAGCGGAGGACACACAAAAATCTGCGTTAGCAAATGAAGTAATCGATTCCTACTACATGGACGACGTATTCTCGGGTGGAGACTCTCTTAACGAAGCCTCTCACAAGATCAAGCTACTTTTTGAAATGTTTTACGCAGGCAAATTCCGACTTCGGAAATGGTCAACTAATTCGAGCGCTCTTGCGGATATCATACCGCTCACCGTACCGTTTCCTGACGTAAATGTGACCTGCGAGAAAACAGATGCGAAACTCCTTGGAGTGAAATGGAACCAAAGGGAAGACTCGCTCGGCGTCTTTACCAAGAAGGCGCTCGTCGAGATGAAGTCCGATCGAGCCTCGAAGAGAATATTACTGAAGGCTCTCGCCCAGCTGTTTGACCCCCTAGGTATAATGTCGCCCTCTACCGTATCAGCGAAGATTCTCTTACAGAAGCTCTGGAAGAAAGCCAGAGACTGGGATGAAGACCTCGAGGGCGACGACCTGGACGACTTCGTTCGATTTCGCGAGTGCATCGAAAGGTCAAGCAGTCTCAGTGTACCACGTCCCTTGAAAACCGACGATAGGAATCTGGCGGTCAGGGAATTACATACGTTCTCTGATGCGAGTCTTTCGGCGTACGGCTGTGTCTGCTACGTACGAGATATTTTCTCAAACGGTCCTGCGAAGGTTTCCTTTCTGATGTCAAAGGCGAGAGTTTCACCACTAAAGAGCAAGCAGACGATACACCGACTCGAACTCCAGGGAGCGGTCGTGGCAGCCCGAATTGCGCTAAGGGTGGGCAATTACTTGATTCCCCAACCAGAGCGGAAGCTCTATTATACTGACAACGCCGCTTGCTTGGGCTGGCTACGGGACTCCAATGCGAAATGGAAAACATTCGTGGCTAACCGAACAAGAGAAATACTGAGTTCGTCCCGCCCATCGGACTGGTCTTACGTCAAATCCTCAGACAACCCAGCTGATATACTTAGCAGGGCCATGGACATTAACGAGGAAGCAACGAAACTCATGTGGCTCAAAGGACCGCCATGGCTGGAACCTTTTGGTAAAGATCCGAGCCTTCACCCACTCAACACACCCAGAGCCACAACAGAAACAGATGCGGAACGTATCGAAGAGATCTGCATGATGACCGTCTCGGCTCCGCAGGAACATCTCTTTGATGAACTGTCCTTAATCAGCCGGACGAACAGCTGGCCCAAGATAGTCAGAATTTGGGCATTCACCAGAAGAGTCGCCCAGAAGTTCTGTCAGACCCGAGTTAGACTCGACCAACAGGGAAGCTTGGGACAAACGGCCATGAATTCGGGAAGGGATCCGCCAATCAATCTACTAACTATATCTACGGAGGAATTCGTGTTGTCACGAGACGACCTGATCAGGAGAATCCAGCAAAGGCGTTTCCCGATAGAATACTCTTCCGAATGCCAAAGCGTGCCGAAAACCAGCTCCCTTTTCAAATACAGCCCTTTCTTCAGTGAAGACAGGTTTATCCGTAGCAGGACTCGCCTTGAGAGAGCCGAATCGTTCACGTACGATGAGATATACCCGATTCTTTTACCCTCCGACGAACCCGCCGTAAAGCTACTAATTCTCAATATACACGCGCGGGAATGCCTCCATTCCGGTGGAATCGTCGGCACTCTACACAATCTCAGAAGGCGCTATCTGGTCCTGAAGGCCAGACGCCTCACTAAGACGTCATAGCGAAGTGTACGACTTGTCGTCGCTTCAAGG
>NW_003805160.1:0-11095 GCF_000255335.2 Galendromus occidentalis | reverse complement strand
TCGCGCGGTTTGTCAACCGCGGTTTTAAAACCGCGGTTAACCGCAATTTTCAGCGGTTTAAAACCGCGAAAAAACCGCTCCTCCCCGCGGTTAACCGCAAAAAAACCGCAATCCGATGGACTACCGGATTTCCGATTAAGTTCCACTATTTCGTGTGTCTGGATGGTGGCAGAGGCCCAATTACCAATTACCTGCGATCAGGCCTCAGCGAGAGTCGAGCTCTGCAAAATCGCTTTTCAATCAGGTCGGCTAGGCCTCAATCGCCTATGATGCCGCCCTCGGCCAGGGAATCGCCTTTCGCATGGAACGTCTTCCGATCATTCTCCGCCCTCGCCCCAGATGGAACGCCAAGGAATGCGTCCATTCAAAGCTGCATTGTTATGATGATCTGTTGGTTCTTGATTCTTGAGCCGTTCCAGACGGGAACCCCATGGTTCGGGAAGAAAGCCAGTACTCGTGCCTTTAGTAGATCCGGTACATAATTTAAAACTGTATGGCTGACTTCCGAGTAGTTAAAGGGGCGAAGAGCTGGGTTTGGAGATGGTACAGGAAAGCATCCGACCGTGCTCAGTGCTCTCAGTGCCTGAAGGTTAGTTACCAGATGGAAGGAAGAATCTATGTGATCGTCGTAAAACTTACATCCGACGATAATGCCTCCGCTCTATTGGGGTCTCTGTACCTCACAGCAGCCGATTAGATTGTGTTCCCGGCTACTTTCCATGAGTCTTGTCCGTTTGTTTCCCCTATCATGTGCAACCGGGAAAACTGCTCCAGTGTCCTGTTTCGCGAGGGCTCGCAAGTGTCTGTGATATCGTGTGGAAAATGATTGAGTGTTTCGGGGTGAATGGGTGAGTGTCTCGTGTGAATTGCGGAAGCTCCACCTGCCTTCAGTCGATCTTAGAATGTTTCCGAATCGAGAGAACATATTATTGCGAGAAAAGCTACATTCATTCCTCTGGGAAATTCGGATCGCAGGAGCTGAAAAACGTCAGAAATACAAGCTCGCTCATCGACCACCTCAGCAGGAAACACGAGATTTCTAAGGACAGCCCGGGCTGGAGTTCGTCGGTCTCCGGACAGAATGTGAGCGAGTCGACGCTAGAGATAGCGGAGGAAGAGGCCCCTCCCGAATCCGAACTGGACGCTCACCAGGTCGTCCCGGTGGCCAAGAGAAGGAAGACGCAGCTTCGAATCGATTCGTTCGTCGTCGCAAGGCGGACTATTCGGAGTGAGATCGTTTCGCTGATCTGCGAGTCGAACCTCAGTATGAACCAGGTCATCACTTCTGGTGCGGTGAATAGATCACTCACTCGCGCGTATCCAAATGATCCGCCCCCGCCGAAGTCCCATTCCTCGCTGAGGGTCCTGCTTTCGGAAGAGGCAACTCGAGTCCGGAATGATTTGATGACCACGCTCCAACAGATCCGGGAGAAAGGTACAGGCTCTCCTCTCGAATATTATCAAGGCTGGTGTGTCTGCCGCAATGTTGTCTCATGAAGATATGCTCGAAGTCATACGCTGTTTTTTGCAGGAATGAAGTTTTCCATGTCCTTCGACGAAGCCACGTTGATAGGAACCGACCGATATCTCACAGTGAACCTCCATCACTCGGATAAAATCTTCGGATGTTCAAATATAACTCCCCTGGGCCTGATACGAGTAAAGGAGAGGGCTACAGGAGAATATCTGAGAGACGTTATCTGCCACCGGCTAAGCTCATTCGAATTGTCAAGGAACGATATCGTAGCAGCAGTCACCGATGGCGCCTCCAACGTGCTCAAGGCAGTAGACCTTATTGGAGTTCATCGGCAGAAGTGCTTTGCTCATGGATTGGATCTGGTAATACGAAAAGCTGTCTACGGAGCTCAAGCTGCAGCATTCGATGTGGCGATCCTCACGGACGGAGATGACCGAAGTATTTCTCGAGTCGATAGCGGCGACGATTCTCCTGAAGATAGCGACAGGAGCGATGCGGAGGACACGGGAAATTCCGATGACGACGACGAACGTGTCGAGACGTTGAACTCAGTGACGCTCGGTGAAGCACTCCGCCGTCTTCGCGCTGTCGCGCGCGATTTCCGGAGGAAAACCGCCATGATGGATGAAGTCCGGAAGATCACGGAGAGGGATGAATACAATGGCAGGTCGTTGTGTGTCAAGATAGATTGTAAAACGAGATGGTACTCCACACTGGAAATGATCGAGCGTGCCATCGAGATTCTGCCAGCAATCAACAACGTCCTATCCCGCTACGGAACGCCCCTGAGCCCGAGTGAAGCTGTGGCTTTGGAAAGGATCAGGAACATCTTGTCACCATTCAAACGAGCCATTCTAGCCTTGTGCAAAAACGAAGCCACCTTGTTTCACGCGGACAGAGTCTTCTCGCTATTGATGAAGGATCTCGATGAGATGAATGTTGAGCTATCTCGAATCCTCCTTGAGAGTTTGAAAGGGGAGATCAGAAAAAGACGGACAATTCACTCTAGCATTCTGGCTGTATTGGAGAATTACGAATATGACTTCAGCCTCGAACTCGAAGTTGGACAAGAGCGTCTTTCCGACGATGAAATTTTGGACAATCTGGCGGATATTCTCGATGCGCGGGAATTTGTCGAGGATGAGTCATCCTCCCTCGAGATGCTCAGCCAAGCTCCGGTTCGTATGCTTGTTGCGCATCGAAAGAAAGCATTGCGCCATGTCGCTGAGACATTTCCTCATCCAAGCTCATTCTATTGCAGACAGTTAGCTGGGATTCAATATTCAACGAGACATCAGCTTCCTCTGATAGCGCCGGGGCGAGCTCAAGCGGTAGAGCTCCATCTGGTAGAGTTCAGTTGAACCGCGAATTTAGTTTCTTCAAATCCGGAGGTGGTCGCGGACCGCTCTTGAACACTTGCTTGGAGAGCTTAAGAGCCATTCCACCTACATCGGTGCAAGCAGAGAGGGACTTTAGTACGGTCCGTCATCTGCTGGGCGAGAATCGAGCCAGACTTAAATCAACGACCCTGAACGATATTTTCATAATCCGGAAGGCGCTTCAAAACCAAGTCTTGTGATACTATGACGTTATGTATATACCAACTCGCCGCCGATATACGTGATATCGTGATATGTGAAAATAAACGCCATTCAAATGACGGGATATAAGTGTTCCTAATTTGCGGTTAATAACCGCAAAAGACCGCGGTTGCGGTTTTTTTGCTACTCGGGTCACCGCAACCGCGGTTTTCAGGATTTGCGGTTTTTCGCGAAGCCTAGCTCTGACTCACTTGTGGCCGGATGGAATCGAGCATGAACGAGTGCTGGTGACAGATGCCGCCGCGTACATGAAGAAAGCGGGAAAAGCCCTGAAGGTGATCTTTCCGAAAATGCTACATGTCACCTGCGCTGCCCACGCGCTCCATCGCGTGGCAGAAGAGATACGAGTCATATTCCCGGACATTGACAGACTAGTGGCCAACGGGAAGAAAATTTTCAACAAGGCAGCCTCGAGAATATCCGTTTTCCGGGAATCCTTGCCAGCAGTTCCGTTACCTCCCCAGCCGATCATCACAAGATGGGGGACGTGGATTAACGCAGCCTGTTACTATGCTCATTATTTTGATGAATTCGCAGCAGTCGTCAATAAGTTCGACACAGATGATGCGGCAAGCATAGGAGCGGTCAAGGCATTGCTCCAGAAGCCCTCCGTAAAGCGCGATCTGGCGTACCCCTTGGCGAATTTCGGTCGGCTGCCGGATTGCATCACTTAGCTGGAGGAAAAGACCAAACTTCTGACAGAGGCGGTTGATATATTCACCGGAGCGCTCGAGAAACTTCGAGCTACCCCCCCCCTTCTGGCGATCGAATCAAACGGAAGTGCGATTTAGTTGAACAGAAGAACCCCGACTTCGCAGGAATTCGGTCAATCGCGGACGTTCTGCGGGGAAGGCGGTTAGCTCAAGGCTTGGGCCCTTATACTCCGTCAGAACTCGCGTGTTTCCGCTTCGCGCCGATAACGTCCACTGATGTAGAAAGTAGCTTCTCGACTCTGAAATACACCTTGAGTGATCGACGGCAATGCCTGACATTCGATAATCTGAAGATGATGCTTGTCATATACTGCAGTTCGCATCTCGAATGATGCTTGTCGGGCACTCCTCGAATAAATATCTATATAAATAAATATCTATATAAAATAGTTTATCCTTCTTCTCTCGCGTTGCTTTTCATCCTAGTTCCTGCACTCAGATCCGAATCGCAAGCTCCGTTAGCATCATTGTAGTAGGAATCAGTCCAAACGACGTATTCACGACGAGGTAGTCTCCCTACGATTCGAATGATCGAATGGGAGTTTATCGAGCTTATCGTGCCTCCTCACGTTCCTCCCCCCTGATGATTAAATTGCTGATTCTGCTATTTCTGAGCGCTTATTCTGCTTATTTTGAGAGCTTATCTTGCTAATTTTCAGCGCTTATTCTGCTTATTTTCAGCGCTTATTTTGCTAATTTTCAGCGCTTATTTTGCTTATTCATTAATGCTTGAGTCCACGGGCTCTAGTGATTGCACTGTCGCACCAAAGTCTCGACATCAGAGTTCAGGTACCATCTCAGAAGCCAGAATCGCGAAAGCCAGAATTGTGAGAGCCAGAATGGCGAAAGCCAGAATTGTGAGAGTCAGAAGTTGTGAAAGGCTGAATCCGTGAAAGCCCGAATTCGTGAAAGCCCGAATTATGATAGCCCGAATTGCTTTTTTTTTCATTCATTACATAGGGATGAGTATGGGCATGGAACCCGCAAGCCCTACCGGGCCGCATTTTTAGCTAGACATAACATGAATTCGAAGTTTACGTTTAAATTCACGGTAGTTGGTAATTCCCCGGAGATCAGCAGGGAGATCATTCCATACATTAGAAATTTGGTATTTGGGCGACGCTCTGGAGGACGAATGAACTACTCGAGCTACCCTGAGACGAAAGTTTCTAGACGATCTGAGGGAGTCGACGAACTCCGAGATACACGACTTGGGAACGGACGCAGGGAAGTAGATCGACAAGAAGGCTAGGCAAGCTACATATGCGATAGGCGCAAACTTGACGAGCATCGAAAAATGAGAGTGACTTGAGCAGAAGGGAGACCGACGAACGAGGTGGCAGTCCGTAGATAGCTCTAGTTGCGCTATTCTGGCCGACCTGGATAGACCGGAGGGCAGCAGAGGACGGGGACAGACCCCAGACAGAACAGCAATACGAAATAGAGCTACCTATGATAGCTCTGTAAACCGATAAGAGGGTAGGGCAGGGAAGGCCCAGACGTCTTAGCCTATGTAGACAGAAGGCATAGGACAAGAGTCTCCGACGTGACTGAATGGAATACTTCTGCCACGAAAGATTTGCCTCAAGGACCAAACCGAGGCAAGTGACCGAGTGGGAGAGAGGAAGGGTAACGCCGTTCAGAACAACCGACCCCTCCAGAAGAGAGGCAGTGTGAGGACGCTGATGAAAATGTACAAGCTTGGTTTTGGCAGCATTGATAGATGGACGAAGGGAGCAGTAAGAGTCGAAAACCTCCGAAAGACAGGCGTTGACCAAGGGTAGGTCCTCATTTAGTTTTCTAGGATCAATCTGCATAAGCACTGTAGTATCATCAGCAAAGGCTATAGCTCTGACTCTCTCGGATGAGTTGGCCTTGAGGAGAATATCATTGACATAGAGAACGAAAAGAAAGGGGCCCAAAACAGAACCCTGCGGAACTCCACAGTTGACGACAAAAGGATCCGACATAGCTCCTTTCAACTGAGAGTGTTTTTCGTATGGCGGTGTCACCTCGTATGCTCCATGAGCGGAGGAGGCATTCCAAACGGTAGACATCAACCTCAGATTTTTGGAAGAGCTCGATTATATAGTTGTGGTAGGTGTTTGCGGCTGCCCGGGATAGAGTTTCGTTAGGCAAATCGTAGGCATATTCAAGAGGTAGGTAAGAAACCAACGTTGATGAATCATAGATGGGTAATCGTTGGTTAATGTGAAATGAGGGGCTCACGATTCATTGGTCAGCAATGACGTGCAAAGGGCTGCTAGGAATTGATGAATCGTTATCGTCCGTGGGGAAGTTCTGAGTTCAGAGTCACCCTTTATAGCTAGGAATTATTCGGAATACACTCAAGTCAGATGAATGATCATTAGACGGACTTTCGCACATCAAAAGTATCTTCCTACTTCATTGCAAGTCGTATGATAGAAGAAGGAATGATTCAGCGATGGTATGGATTATGTATGTTGTACATGCATACATATGAGGCATGAGAGATCCAATCCTCACAGTTCACAGTCCATCTCTGAGCATCGACTGTGTGCTTTGCGCACCTGCGGAATCTTTCGAGAATCGAAGAGCGCTCGAGAACCCCGGAGGCTAGTACAATGGCGGAGCCGGGCGCATCAACTTCAGCGGTCGGCTGGCAGTATGAGCCAGATCTCGCGACACGATGCTGTGTTTTACGCTTTTGGGTCAAGAAGTTCAAAACGATCAAGGCACCGAGCATCGCTTTCGTTCTCCAACAACATCGTGCTGTGAAATCGATGACTGTTGTGCCCGTAACCTCTAAAATTAGAGCACAGACGATGGAGCTCAAGATAAGGAAAAAATCAACTCATGGACGACGGATGGTTCTAATCGCTGTCGATTTGAAAGAAGTCAACGGTTCGTTCACTGAAGAATCATTCCATAGAGACGTTTGGAACAGGCAGGAAAAATACCGTGCCTGTGTCATGTGCACAGGGTTGATGTTCATTTTCAATACCGTGAAGTTGGATATCGGTCTCGCGGATCTAGAACTATCCCTCCCAGAGCTTGAGCACGATATCGAGAACGCGGAATAAACTGAGTCTGAGTAGAGAGTTCGAGGTTCCAGTAATTTTCGACTGAGGGAGTTGTATCAGAGAGGGCTCGCATCGCGATCGCATCCATTGGCGAAATTGTGATGGCTTCACAGATTCGAGAAGCATGGCGTCGTAATCGAAATAATTTGTGAGGTCACATTCGAGGCTGTTGTCTCGGGCATACAGGAAGTTCTCGATTATCGGATCACGACTTCCAATTCCAAACTCCTAGGAGCAAGCTTCGTTGTTAGACGTACAAAACAGGATGGTTGAAACGTTCGTTTCCAAAAAAATCGTAATTCAGAGCGAGAGATACATCTTTTCGGACTATGGAAGATGGCTGACGATGGCGAAGGCGGAGGCGGGAACGAACATCAAAGAGGAACTTTGAACTATCATGTCCTATGTTTGCTAATCTCTGTTACCCTCTCGGCTGGGAGAATGGAGGGGCCATCGCCTGTCCTCGCGACTTCGATAATCGCCTCTCTGAATCCTCTCAAAGTCATTACGCTATCCCCGCACCTCGTGAATCCATTTTAGAAGGAATTTGTCCGTGGAAAGCGATTGTTTGAATGGAGTTCTAGTTCAGATATGAAGTTAGGTTATAGGGACATGAGAGCATTGAAGAGTGGGGAGATCGAATATATCGGGACGAAGTGAAGCCGACTCGGATGGAAGTGACCGAGGTATACGGATACATCGGAAGAGAGGCTCGAGAGATTCTTGCTCCTTAAGAAGCTGATAGATTACTTGAAAACTTCATCGTAGACGATATTACGCATGCGATTTTCCGGAGAGGAGATGACCACGCCGCTGCGGCTTCTTGCTCGGGACAATGCAACATAAAGCTGTCCGTGAGAGAAAATCATGTCGCTCAGATCAATCCCGACCCGCGAGAAAGATTGACCCTGTGATTTGTTAATGGTCATAGAAAAACTGAGGCGGATTGGGAATTGTCTGCGGCGGAGTCGGAATGGCAGCGTATGATGAGAATGGTAGCAATCGATGCGAGGTAGAATCACAGAAGAGTCCTTTTTCGGCCCTGTGGCGAATTTGCAAACGATTATTCGTTGGTGAAGTTCGGTAACGATGAGTCGCGTACCATTGCAGAGACCGTTCCGCACATTCAAATTCCTTAGCAGCATGACGATACTTCCAGCCTTTAGATGAAGCTCATGTGGAGGGAGAGTGGTTGGAGTAAGTCGGTTCAAGAACTCAGTAGGGAAATTCAGGGCGTCGCTGGGGTCGTCAATCATCGCCTCGTCTTCGCTCAGATATGTTCTTCTGAGGCCAGGAAGTTTATCGAGAATGTATTCGTTGAGTTTGCGAGCTGTCGCATTGAGAGGAGTGAGGATGGTAACTTCAGTGAAGTCTATATCGTGATTCTGGTCAGAAATTCCCTCGAAGATGTCGTCGGCCAAGTTCCCTCGGCATCGCATATCGACTGGAACCGGCATATCGGGGGGTGAGCGTCCATCGCCTATGTCCAGTAGCCATTCACGGAAGGATAAGTCGTCACCTCGGGCACGCATGTTTTGTCGTAGTTGGAACGGTTGGAAAAGTCGCCATAAAGGGCTGCTTTTCAAGCAAGCATCCACAATCTGAGCACGTGAGCCTCTCTCTACAACGGGCAAAATTTGGCGGAAGTCTCCGCCGAGAATCAGAATCTTGCCTCCAAACACCTCCGTGCTCTGCATTATGTCCTGGAGTAATTGGTCGACAGATTCGAGAGCTGTTCTCGGGGCCATCGCTGCTTCGTCCCAGATGATGATGTCGACGGAGCGGAGCGCCTGAGCTTCTTTCGATTGACGTTTCATGTTGGATGACTTGCTGTTGTCGTGGACATTCAAACGGAACGTTGAAGTTACTGTTCGACCGTCGGGCAGAAGATTCGCAGCAATTCCTGTCCAAGCTACATTCATGACGGTCAAACCGTTGGCTGTCGCCAAGTGATAGATGGTTGTGTAAACGAAAGTTTTGCCGCTCCCAGCAGGACCGTCGATGAAATAACACTGACCTCGTGGAGACTCAGAGCGCGCAGTATGTCATCGACACTACCCTCTGCTCTGGATTCAGGAGAGCGTAGTTGATATCCCCCTGAGTGCGATGAGATTGCAGATCGACGGGAATGGTCACGTCGTCGAAACGGGAAGATCAACAGGGAGGCTTAGGCGATAATCTTTTCCGAAGTCCGATAAGCGTTGTGCTATGTCGTAGAAGGCTTTTGATTCCGCGACTTGTTCAGTCAGTCCTGCATGAAGATAATCTTCCATGAAATGAAGTTTGAATTCGTGCCAAAGCTCCAGCGAGCGAGGTGGATGGAGTTCGGCAAACATTATCAGGGCCACGAAGAACCCCCTCAATTGTGAAGGCATGCTGAGACCGGCAGCTTCTTGCAGGCTACTTCTGAAGAACGAATCGTCTTGCAAATAACCATTGGCTCTGGCGGCTTCGACGAAGGTTGGGTGAAGGACGCCGCCGACAGTTCGTACATCGAGGAAGGATGTGAAGCCAGTGCCGTACAACAGAAGAAGACGTAGAGCGAAACGCTCGTGATCTTGCGGGCTCACAAAGTACATGCGTCCGATTGTACGATCTCCTGCGCGTTTACGCGGATGCCAACATTGATGTCTGAAAGTGTACTTTTCGGGCATCTCGTTGTAGCGAAATCGGCGGGAATCGAGTAGGTTGGCAGGAAAGGTTCCTTGGTCATTCTCAATGTCTTGACACCTTTTGTTCTCCTTGAAAAAAGCTGTCAAGGTTGACAGCCTATTCACGGCATCTTGGAGTGCTTGTCCTTCGGAGCCTGGCTCAAACCGGACGGTTTCGAAACCTGGGAGGTGAACCTGCAGTCTCATCACACAGTCGCTTCGATCACTCATAGAGAAGCCGAGTATCCGATGCGCTGCTTCTGGTGCGCACACATAACGTGTGTCCCACTAAGAATTGATTTCGTCGTGAGGTCCTTGATCGGTGGCACTATTCAGACGGATCCGCGCTCTATCAGGACCTTTATATACGTATTTGAACAGGTATTTGATAGCATGTATGAGGGCGCAAACCTCGACATTAATGTGAGCGTTGTAGAGCAATGAGAGGTAGGGTAAGTAAGGTACCACAGACCGGTTGTCCATCTCCTGGCCTTGACAAACAATCTTTCGTCCGTCCTGTCGGCGTCGATATTCCGGATAGCCTGTGGTGTATATCGAGGTGTCGTTCCGAAAGGCTTTGGGATAATGCTTCGAGCACATCACATTGACCATACAGGGAGAACTTGGGTTAGCTCTACCACATGGACGATGGATCATGCAAGAAGAAATGATATTGTGGAGCACAGGAGATTCGTGAGGATCAGGAAATTCCGCGCTTATGATTGAATCGACATCGGCACCTGTACGAAGCTTGAAATCATTTTCCAGAGTGAGCAACATGTGCATGTGCGGGAGCCCACGCTTCTGGAATTCGATGACATAGATGAAGGCCGCGACGGAACCGAATACCTGTTTCTTAATCACCTCATGGCATAGGCTCTTCACTTTTAAGTTGAACACCCGGGCTATCAGATCGGGTCTATCCGAGGCGCGTTGGCCCGGACAGAGGTTGTTCTCGATCTCGGGCCGCTTCGGGTTGCAGGTGAACGTTATGAATAAATCGGGTTTACCGTATCTGGCAACAATGCTCATTGCATCCTGGTATTGAGCAATCATGTATCGAGGACTGCCGGTGAACGACGCAGCCAAAATCACTCGGCGGCCTGGCGGGCCGTCGTTGACGTTGTCACTCAGCATGTAATCTTCTAGACCTTGAACGGTATCGAGCCGAAGTTGACGTTGGTTTTGTCGTATGTAGTTGATGCGGTTCATCTCGATTTTCAACCAACTATCGACAATAAATTGCTGGAATAATTTTCCGGCGTGGTGTAGGGGGTTGAAGAAGGTATCTCTTGTAAACAGAAGATAGGAGTAATATTCCTTCTGAGTTAGGCGGGTCCGGCCAGTCGGATTGGCATTGTGCTTATTCAAGAGAGGATGCCACCCTTCTCCTCCCGACGGGAACAGCAGCGGATAAGTCAGAGGATCGCACAACTTGTCGAGATAACTAATAACGCGTAAATTGCCCGTGGTTTCGTGCACCACCAAGAGCCGATTTCCTGGTATATCCTCCTCATCCCCGACGTAAACGATAGCGACCTCGTTCGCTGTCGCTATGTTGTAGCGTCGCTGATCATCTTTCGGATCC